>NW_009798401.1:30017-65638 GCF_000520075.1 Aphanomyces astaci
GTTAGACGTGGGGCTTCACTCGTGGTTAAATCGTGTGGTGGAGTTTTATTTAGTGGGCATTACTGGGTTGTTGCTTCATAGTCGAGCAGCCCAGTAAGTGTAATATCACTCCATCATAGCTAACGTAAAACAAGCAAACAAGCCGTGGGCCCTATATCTTCACGAAGGTATTGTAACCGTGTTAGAGTGTACTTTGTGAGCTGTAGTGCTGGTCATACCATACAGTTCGAATGCCTACGCGTCGATACGTATAAGGATGCCCAAGCAATTCTCGTTAATACTAAGTTCCACAGTTTAACCACAAGCAAAACAACAACACATGACATTTTCTGTGACCACCAGTAAAAAGTCAAATGGCCACACGTTTTTATCCTATTCCCCTGAGTGAGGCACGGCGAGTTCGACGAGTACGGTATGGCGAATGGAGGTGAGAGGAATGCGAGTTGCACTAAGCTTATGGTGGAGAGATGGAGGAGAGTCAGCCTTCCACAACGCCCCCAAGCTAACACCATCGTGGCTCCTGGTCCTACTAACGTTAACGCCATACTGTACCATTAACGCGTGTTGGGTAGCTGTTGGTATAAGGAACCATTTTTGCCTTAACGTTAGTCGTAGATGGGTACACCTTTCCCATGCATAAGCCACCAACCAGTACAGTAGTTCAGGCAATGTTGTATTCGTACGCTTGACGTTAGCCAGTCCTTGGACACTAAGAATGACGCACACCTCCAACTTGAGACGATATCGCCATGCATTTGTGACGCCCAAAGAACTTGAATTTGTGCGTTTCAAAATCCTTCAACTCACGCTGAGTATACTTTAATCCAGTGTTTCGTGAATGTTTCGTAAATCAGTGGTATTTTTCTATACTTGAAGCACCATACAAAATCCAGCATAAAGGAAAATCGATACTTCCGTTTTACGAAACAAAATGTTTCGTGACTGCATTGAAATTGTTTCGTATTTGTTTCGTAAACCGTGTATATCTAACGTTATCTTACTCTTGGAATTCCAAAATGGCTAATCTCAAATATTTGAAATTCAGTTTGGAAATACTACGTAGTACTGTACAATACAGCACATCACAATTAAAAAAAACACCTCGCCGCAAGCCCCACCATCCCCCCGCACTCGGACGTCTAACGTTCGACGTATGCGAAGTCCGCTAGCTGTAGGCACAAAAGATTCCTTAGCTAAGCTGATAAACGCGAATAAACGTCACTATACATACTGTATACCTCCCTGCACTATACTAGTACGTACTATTAATAGTATAAAAGTACTCAAGGAGTACTAGACTCGTACACGACTATCCAGTCCTCATTACAAATACTGTACCGTGAGTTCAAGTACTACATGTACAGTACTACTTCGAAGTAGTACGTACTACTACGTAGTATTAATACGTAGTACTGTACACTATTACTACGGTACATTGTGCGTACTAGTATTATTAATAATTACTGTAACGTTATTAATAACAGTAAGGTTCGTGCCTCGCCATCGTATCCGGATTATTTTCGCACATGGATAATTATCCGGAATTGAGGTGGCCGAAAGGACACACGACCCTTGGGCGGCAATTCTATCATGGACGTGAACCGCATTTTCTCGGCTGAGCAGATCGAAGTGCCTCCCGATCTGCCGCTGGTGCTCAAGGAATGGACCAAGGACGTCATTCGGGCATCCCCGGAGGACTTGGCCATCTTTTCGTTGCAGTGGTTCAAAGCGCGCGCCGACGAGCGCAGCGGCGGGTCCCTCTCGGCCGACGAGCTGGAAAACATCCGCAAGTTGTTTGAGCAGTACGACGTCGACGGCAACGGCAAGATGGAGGCGCGCGAGCTCAAGAGCTTCATTGTGCAAGGTACGATGCCTCCATGTCTTCACCAGCGGTTGAACAACGGTTGCATTAGATCTGGGACTGGACATCTCCGACAACGACCTCGACGCGGTCGTGGCTCTCCTTGACACGGACAACTCGGGATTTCTCGACTTTCACGAGATCATGAAGTGGTATGGCGGTCAAATCTAGCTGGTCTCTTTCTCGTGCTTAAGACAAATCAAACTCTCCAAACTCTCATTGTGTTTATTCCAACGTGGCATAACTCACCGACGAATCCGCGGCGGTTTCCGTCTGCCAGATGCGGATCGTGCCGTCTTCGGACCCGGTCGCAAAGCTGTCGCCGTTGGGCGCGTAGCGCAAACATCGCACGGGGCCATGATGGCCCTTGTGGCATTCCAAGAGCGCGCCGTCCAGGCCAAACACGCGCACCCACGTGTCGGAGCCGCCGGCGATGAAGCGATCGAGTGACGGATGCAGCGACGCGCCCCCTTCCTCTGTGAACGCGATGGGCATGTCCACATGCGACGTCTCGGTCCAGGACGTCGTGTCGAAGAAGTGGACCTTGGACCCGGCCGCCACCGTGAGAATGGTCCCGCCGCGCGAAGCTTCCATGTCCATCACGCCAGAACTGCTCACGTGCAACGTTGCGACGCGAGCCTGGGTCTCGACGTCCCACACGACCACGTTACCTACCAAGAGTCAGTAAAACGGAGGGGAAAGAAAGGTAGAGGGAGTGAGATACCCGCCGTGTCGCCCGTGGCAACCGTCACCGCACCCTTGGGACTCGGAATCTCAACGATCTTGCGAATGACGTCGTCGGTCTGCAATTGGTAAAGGGGAGCTGTCGCTTCCGAGCCCAGGTCGAACACACGCAGGAGCTTCTCGTGCCCGCCAGTCGCGATCCACGCGCTGTTGCGAAGAAATTCCACGCTTTTCACCACGTGTTTGTGGTCGAACGTCCGCACGACATCGCCCGTCACGGCATTCCAGATTTTCACGCTAAAGTCGGCGCTGGCGGTGGCAGCAAGCAAGCCATCGGCACTTAACTTTGCAGACCACGTGGCCCCCTTATGTCCTTCAAATGTTCCTATCCAGTTGCCCGATCGACCACATCGCAGCATTGGCAGTTTGTCATGGCAGGCGGAAATCAAAAGGTAGTGGTCGGCGGGTTCAGTGGGAGACGCGTTGGGGTTGACGCTGGGACTGGGACAGTACTGGACCTCCGCCAACGGACGCGAGTGGCCTGGGCACACGATCGGGATCTGTCGGCGCTGGTTGTTGCTTGTGTCCACAGATGCTGCCGTTGCCGCCATCCTCTTGCACGCTTCCAAGGCTTCGGTGAATTCAAATCCACGGTTGCCCTAGGTTATCCGGACATTATTCCGGATAACTTGCATTCGACAAGACCAAGGACTGTACCTGAGGTCCCGCACTTCGAGAGCTGACATTGTACTAACGTTAGTAGTGTTTATGAGTTGTGGCCATTTCCTTCATGGTCATGGCATCTACCGGTACTACAATCTGTCGATACTCATGTTCTTAGTTGGAGGAGCTCATAATTTTAGTCCGAACGTTTTTTCTGGCTCGCAATCATGGGTTTCACTGAAACGGCAGCGGTTTCATTAACGGCGCGCTTGGTTTACTGGTCACGGCAGTGCCTGATTGGACATGGCGTACCTTTTGTTGAAGTAGTTTCACCATTTGCGCAATGAACTCGTCCTTGCCCCATCGTCGGTTGAGTGAGGCCGCTTCGTGCGCGTACAAGAGCGGCAAGTGTCCACATCCTCGAGCTACGAAATTAAACGGCCGACTCCACTCGCTGTGTGCCCCCACGGAGAGAAACAAAACGCCCATCAACGTATAAGCGACCGCAAAGCTCGTTGAGTCAACCCCATTGGTCGTGATGACGACTACAGTGACGACATCCACAGTTGGCACGATCAAATCGTAACCTTGTCACCCGTTTCCAAGCTGGTTTGCAGCTGCTAAGGGCCGCGTCGCCACCATCAGTGCTTCCCCCTTTTCAAGCCCTTCAAAAGAGTTTCTCAGTACGAATTTGGACAGTAAGAAGGTCGCAAGTCCACTTCACGAGGCAATCGGGTGCACAAGCCCCCTCCATTTATGAGTGCTAAGCAATAGTTGTGCATAATGGGATCATTCGTTCAGTCCTACGTATACCACGAATTGCTAGCATGAACTTTCAATGCCGACTACATACGAATACCACAGCAGCACTTGCAATTTGAACACGCCTGATTATTTGTTTGGGGGCGTTCTATATTTAGCCTTCTTGTACGCCCGCCATGTTGCCATTCTCGGATTCGACATTCAGTATGCGCACAGTCCGTAGCCTTGTTGTGTTGTCGACCATCGCGTTGTCCACAGCGGACGAAGCAACGACGTGTGAAAAACACGATTTGATGGCTGTGCTTGGGGTGGCCATGCTGCCCGCTTGGCCGAATTGTTCGCAAGCTATGGGGGCTTCCGATGCGACTGCTCCAGCGCTTGACCTCGCCGTGGATTCTGCCATGAGCTTGACAACATTTTGCAACACACCCGCGTGCGTCCAAAATCTACAGGCCCTCTACATGAACTTACCGAATTGTGTTGGCCCTAACGGCCTCAACATCCAAAAACTCAATCTTTACACGAAGGACATCCTCTGCGACACGCTGCCCCCTGCGCTGCTCACCCAATTGCCGTCAGAGCGGTGCACGGAAGTGGACCTTGCGGTGCTCGAGTTCCTGTGGATGTTTCCTCCTTGGAAGAACTGCACCTCGAAACTCCTGGGACCCCCCCTGGCCCAGCTTATGACGGGCAACGCTTCGCAAACGGCCGCGTTTTGTGCTGCTCCCGCTTGTGTTGAATATGCCAACAGCATTTTCCAACGCATGCCTAGCTGCACCAACAACTCAACTTTGCAAGTGGGCTGGGCGAACCTTGGCGCCAACTCCAAGTCCGACCTGCTTGCCAAGCTGTCGGCAACCTGTACACCCACAATCAAAAGTACAGCAATGGGTACTACCGGTAGTGCCGCATCGCTTCGAGCCCTTGCGTTTGTGGCAATGGGGGTGGCTTTCGTGCATTTTTAACCTGCCGTAAATGACAATGCAAGAAATTCACGCGATTTGTTTACGTCGAGGCTTAGTATTTCACAGGTCAAGACCTATATTTAGATGAGGAACTTGCAGGCGACAGTCTCGTGCGTCGCATGCCACGGCCTCTTCTTCCCTGCGTCGCTGCCCATCCACGAAAAGACATGCTTTCGGAAAAACGCATTCGTGAACGTGTCGTGCCCCGTCTGCAAAACCCTCGTTCGGTTTGGTTCACTAGAGCTTCCAAATCGCCGACTTATCATTACACCACTTTGATTCTAGGTCTGGACACTTCCATAACCATGTTGCCAGCTGCAACCTGGCGGCCCCACTGCCACCAGTCGTTCGACCTGCAGTTCCCAAGCCAAAAAGCGCCGCGGGCCCAATTGGCCTCCCCGAAGCCGACGGTCGAATCAAGTGCCGAAAGTGCAAACGCAGCTTTGCACCAGTACAAACACGAATAATACCCTTCAACAAGACAATTTACGTCTTACAACTTGCAGGATCGCGTGGAAAAGCATCAGTCGGTATGCCAAGAGCGCGAGCGCACCACCCATAACCAATTCCATCACACCGAGCCAGCGCCCCTTGCTCGGCACCCCACGACCACCGCGTGGCGACCGCCAACTCGAGACAACCTCCAGGTAAGTTATATTCTTGATTCCCTTTCCCAATTCGTGACTCTCTGCTTACTCCCCATGTAGAAAAAGGTACCGTGTTTTGAGCAGCAGGAGTTGACACAACCTCTGTAGCGTCCATCGGTGAAGTCTACTGGTCAAGTCTTGCGACCTATGACCATGCCACCAGTGGACATGAAGCCGCGAAAGATTCAGGCAGCCCCATACGATATGATATTGCGAGATCGCAGCAATCAACGGGGCTTTGCCTCGGGTGGCATTGGGCTATCGAACGCAACGTCGGCAGGGAACCCGCTATCCCGTCGACCGTATTGAGTATTAACATGACTATTATTTCTCTACAACTACACCACTTCCATGACTAAAATGGCGCCCGCGAGGACCCACTTGGTTGGTGGAGATTTGGACCGCAGCTGGGCCGTGAAGATGTAGGTCGGGCCGCGTTGTTGGGTGCGGTACACGGGGCATTCAAAGATATTGGCAGCCGTGTTTTGGGTGGCCATGACGGCGCGGCAGTTGATGATGGGCATAGGGCAGCTCATCTCCTTGGGCAAACTCGAGTCGATGATCCCAGAGCTCAGATCCCACCTCGCCCCTTCAAGACTGAGACCGTAAATGAACTGGCCGTCGCGACTGGGGGCGTCCAGCGAGTCCAGCATGCGCTTGGTGATGTCTGTGACGATCTGGAGTTTGTCGAGCTCGACGCTGTTCTTTTTCGCCATGGACTGCAAGATCGCGGTCAAGAACGACTGCGGGTTGAACAACCCACTGATCCAAATTACGAGGGGCAACTCCCCCGACGACGAGCTCCACTCCTGCAGCTGTGTGATGCGGTGTTCAAGGTCCGACAGCCACGGCGACAGCGACCGGTTGCTCGGGTACGCCACACACTCCCACGACGACGGGACTTTATCCAGAAACAGACTGTCTTGCAACTTTTCCATTGTGTCGCTCATGGTGAGGTCGCCGCGGAAGCCCAGGTCCAACTCGATCAACGTCCGAGTCATGTGCTCCAACAGCGTGTTCATTCGCTCCATCTCTTGCACGAGCACCGTTTGGAACGGATGTGGGTTGTCTGTTGCTAGCAAGTCCGACACGTCGAGGCGCAGGTCGCGGTAGTTCTCGAGCACATCCTGCAAAATTCCCTCCGCGACTGTCTGCGAACTGTCGACGGGCTCTGCGACGGCGGCAGCCGACGACGTGGACGGGAACGCGCCGAGTAGGACGGCGCCTTGGATGAGCTTCTCGCTCAGCTCCGTGCTAAACAGAATCTCCGTGTTGGGATGGAGCCCAAACGCCAACGTGGAATCCCCCACAAGACTCATCTCGACGTGTTCCAGCATCCGGTCAAACGACGAGTTGAGTTTCGGTGCCGAAAACAACTTGACGTCGGCATCATCGTCCAAGTACGGAAACATGCTCAGCTCGTCCAAGAGCTCGTCGCGCAAAAAGTATTGCAAGTACGTGTTGCATACAAGGCGGTCGAAGTCGTTGACGATGTGGCCGCCGTACATGATCTCCCCAAATAAGTAGCGCAAGTCTTGCCACGGAACTCTGGCCGGCGCATTCTCCATGTAATTGCCCAGAACTGTCGCGCTGGACGTCAAGTCGCCGGCCGAAAACGGATAGCTCATATTGAACCCCTACACGACAACAAGAAATATATTCAACACACAACACTAACCGACGACGTACTTGAGCTCCAAAACGCTTGCGCTCGAGCATGAGCGCGTGAAAGTAACACATGCCAAACAGAATACACCGCGTGCGCGGCTCCATGTCGTCGACATATGCTTTGGGAAAGCAAGATAAGGCGCGCTTGACGTTGGCTTTGAGTCCCGTGGGCGGCTCGTTTGTCAACTTGATCGACTTGTCTAGTACGCCGATGGGAATGAGGGGCGACGGGTCACTCGTGATGAACACGCGGCAGTCCGGGTGCACCTAGCCAATCCAATTCTAAGCACAAAGTATTAGACGATATTGGCACCTTGGCCGCGTCGTCGTGCATGCTGTTGAACCACTTGTCGAGCTCAAGCAGCCACTTGGGCATCAAGTGGACGTTGTTTAGCAACACCCAGTTGCCATTGCTCCATCCTTCGTGCAACGCCGCCATAGCGACCGTCTCTTGGCCTTGTCCGAGACTGATGTTGTGGTAATCGACGCCCTTACGTTTCCCGTACACTTGGGCAAGCTTGTCGACATTGGCGACGACATCCGTGCCCGGACTCAGGATGAAATACAACGGCGTCGACGGACTCGACTGCCCAAACGCATCTTGCAAGATCTGAAACGCATTGAATTGGCTGTCGCAATTCAAGTACTGGCCTCCAAACGGAAGGATGCCGCCGATAAATTGGTGCAAAGCCACCCCCAGCCGGTCGGACCGCAGACACCGCAGCACGAGCAGCTTCAAAAACGGCGCCTTGTCCAGTTCCCGCCAGTCGAGGGGAAGCTTTTCGGTTTCCGGGGTCGGCGAATTGTACCACTCGCGGAACCGCGCTTCGCTTTCGACGAGGTCGGACGAGAACTTTTCAAACCCGTCCAGCTGGATCAGCGCTTGCAGCATTTGCCACTATACATATATGAGAGGACGAATAAGGAGGACAAATTTTCAACAGTGGTGGGTTTGGACCTGGGAATCACTGAGCCACTCGATCACGTTCTCTTCGGAGACAACCTTCGGGCCACGCAAGAGAAACTTCATATAGTCGTCGCTGTATCCACTGAACTGGCCAATGGACCCCCGTTTGAGCAGGCTGAACGTGAGCTGTGTGAGGAACAAGAACTTGTGCTCTTCAAACAGCCCGCGACTGACCATCGTAAACAGCGTCAGCAATACACTTCGTCGAAGAAGGGACACGCGCTCCTGGGCGTCCGAGGTGGCCCCCGCGACGCTGTCCATGGCCTTGTAGAAAAAGACCAGGAACGCATCGAGCGAGTACTGGTACATGTGGTTAATCTTGGTGAGCAGCACCACGATGAAGAAGATCATGGCGCCTTCCGCGGCGATCGGGCGGTAGATCTCTCTCGCTTCGTTGATCACTCGCTCGGTCTCTTTGCCTCGCAAAATAGCCGAATTCACTTCATTCGCTGTTGCTTTCGTGGCTTCCAACGACTCGATGAGGGGCACGTCGGACAAGATGTCGTCGGGGGCGTTAGCCAGGCGCTCCAGCAACTGGTTCTCCAACTCGAGCAACTGGATCTTGTACTTGTTGAACGCTTGCTGGAGGTTGGTCTTGTCCATTTCGAGCACAGGCTGCTCCCGGTTAACCACTTGCTTGAGAAGTTGCTCCTCCAAGCCTTTTTCGGTCACGATAAAGTTGATCAACGTGCAATGGGCGACGATTTCCGGCCGGTAGTGCGGGTTCGACAGCTTCGTGTGCAAAAAGAGGCGGAACTTGGTGTCGTACTCGACTTCCTCGCCAGACATGCGAACAAACCAGTTTTTGCCCTTCTTGTACACTTGCCGCATCAAAATCGGCTCCAACGTCACGTCGATGGACTCGCCTACAAACAAACAACGCGCGTCACTACGTCGTGTTTACAACCGTAGAATGTACCGAGGTTTTCGAGCAAGACGGTGGCGCCGTCCGTAATGGCGTGGAGCAGCTGCTTTCGCCACGTCTTTTGCGTTGCATTCAGCACGACGAACGACAGCGCCACCCGCTCTGGTGCTTTGGCGGACTCGTTCACCCTGAGCACATCCTTCCTCGATGGCGGCGGTTCAACTTCCAAGCCATTCTGGGGATTGATGGACTTTTTGCGGTTCATTTTCGCCAGACTCAACGTTTTCCCCGAGTCCGAGTTCTTGTTCTTTTCCAGAGAAAACTCGGATGGTTCATGATCCAGCTTGGACTTGTCGGTGGGTTGCATCGGGGGAAGGGTGCGCTGACGAAGAAGTTCCTTGGACCGCAGCCAGTTGATGCCTTGGAGTTGTGGGTCGATCAAAAGGGGCCACCGCTCGCAGCACGAGATTATGCAACCGTTTTCAATCGACATGCGATCCGCTGGTAGCCCTAGTGCATACGCGTGACTTCTCCGTTTGAATAAACAACTAGTCGACTCCACCTTCGTTCATCCACTGCGCGATGGATGAATCATCGCTCAGCATTGCCACCGGGTCCATTGAGTTGGCTTTGTCGTCCGGACGGAGACTGATGGGAATCTCACGGCTGACTAGGTCTGGCAGCCACACCTACGAGATCAAAAACCCATGTGAATGCCCATTGAGTTAAACTAAAAACAAGAATTCCTACTTGGTTCCACAACTGGTGTCGAAAGGTCGCATCGAAGGCGCCAATGTAGCTCACAAATGCGGCGGCAAGCAATACATCGCCCACGAGGGACACTTCCCCTAGCTTTAACACGTCTATTTCACGCTTCCACCGTTCGTTTTCAGACGCTAGACCTAGAACCAGGCGTTCGGCCAGACCAAGTCGGTCTTGGCAGTTTTTGGCTTCGGCTTCGACCTATAGCATTATATACTAATAAGTTGTATATAACCAACCACCTTAGATTCACCTTGGCCTTTTCGTTGGTTGCTTCTCGAAACGAGGCTTGCAACGCATTCAACTGGCCTTCCACTTCCCGAACCATGGCCATGACACTTTCTAAGGCGGCGTCCGCATTTGCCTTGGCCGCGCGGGACTCTTCGAGGGCGTCCATGAGTGGCTTAACTTTGACGTAAACCTTGTTGTACGTCATGATATTGACGACCCACGTGCACAGGTTGGCCGCTGCCACGGACTTGGACTTCATTTTCTCGTAGTTGAAATTCGGATCTTCCAAGATCGGTTCCACGCGCTGGACCACTTCGATAGGGATGTGCTCCTTGTCGTATTGCTCGAGCTGGATCTTGAACGCGTCGACCTTGGCCATCATCTTCTTGGCGTTGTCCCACGTGAAGTTTTTCGTTTCTTCTTTGATCATCATGAGCACCGCGGTCGTGACTCTGTCGACCCCCGCCGGCGGCTTTTGCATCGACTTGAGCTCGGTGAGACTGGCCTTGTTGAGACAGTTCACAGCTTCCTGCGCAGCTTTCAACGCCGGCTGTGCAATTTCCAATTCCGCGGTCGCCTGGCGCTCGATCTTGGTTGCCGCCTCCGCCGCCATCGCAGCCTTTTGGCGCTCTTCGTCGGCCCTGGCTTGCTTGATCTGCGCATCGTTGCGCTGTTTTCCCATTTGCTCGAGCAGCGCATCGGTGCCTTTCTTGCGGTCGTCGACTTTCCGCATGGTGAATTTGAGCTCCTTTTGCAGGGCTTCAACATCGTCGGACGTTTTCTTGAGGGTCCGAAGGCCCACGTCGAGGCGCTTGATCAGCCCTTGCAGCGACTGTCGCTTGTTCTTGAGCAACTTTTTGTAAAACACAATCAGCTCCAGGAACGAAGTGGGCGTCACGTAGTTGAACCGGCCTTGGCTTGCCTTGAACTGCACCGACGCGGAGATGACCGACAAGTGCACCTCGGCCATGTGGTGGCTCACGTTGTCCGCCAATGCAGCGGATGGCCACTCGATTTCACTCAGGAACGATGCACTCACGCTGACTAGAGCTTCCTTAGGCCACGGATGGAACCAATCGATCGATACACACTGCACGAGCGCCGGGAATTTCCGAGCACGCAGTCGAAATGCCACCCCCACGGGTGAAAAGGCCAGCACAATGTGGAGGTTGGCTCGCACACGGTCGAGGAAAAAGTTGACCTAGACAGATCCAGTTAGGGGGGCCATTTGGAAACGACTGTACCATCTGGTCACGCGAGTCGGGGATGCTGTTGGCCTTGGCTTCGGCTCGAAGCGAGCTAAGAATGGTGTCGCATTCCTCCACAGTGAAGAGATCGGCCACGGACCCATGACTGAGCAGCATACTCAAGTAAATGAGAAACGTGTCGTCCACAAGCTGCGAGTCCGTGAGCAGGAGAACCAACGGCTGCCCAGGTTTGACAGCAGCTCGGCGGGCCAAGTCCTTGATGTCTTCTTTGAGCTCGGGAACACCGTAGCTGGCTTTGACGCACAATTGCACCAACGGATACTTGACGATGAACGCTGCCAACTTGGTAAGCGATTGCTTTCCCGAGCCACCGACGCCAATCAACATGGCATGACTTCGCGGTATGGCCAAGATCCGAACTATCCGCGCCTACGAAAAACGGTGATCATTCCGTAGATTAAACCTGACAGGGAAAGATATCGAGTGGGGCGTACCACATGGTCCATGGCTGCATCGAACAAAACCAAGTGCATGACAGGAAACGAGTCGTTGTACGCGCGCAAACATGCTTGGAGCGCCGTGTGGAGTTCGGCGCGGTCTTTCATGGGAACGGGGGCGGTGGTAGTGACAAAGTCGAGTTCCCGGGGCAAGCGCGTAAACAGAATCGGCTGCGCGTTGAGCTCGGCCACGTCCTCTTCAATGTGTTTCTTAGCATGTTCGAGCAGCAAGTCTTGGAATCGAGAGCATTCGCTGGCCGACACGAGACGATCGCAAAACACGCGAGTGCATTCGTGGAGCCAGAAGCGGCCCATTTTCAGCGGCGTCGTAAACACTTCGGGGCGAGTGGACACGAGGCTTTGAAAGAGCGTGCTGAGGTCGCGCAGGTTGAAGTTGTAGTGGAACTTGAGTGCCGTGGGGAGAAACGATTCGCGCACTTCTGCATGCAAGTCCATCGTGGCCGTGAGCAGGCCATTCGCCATGCGTTTGACCACGTCGCTGAACGGCTGCAAGTGGTGGTGCCATAACGTTCCAAACAAGTGAACGCAGTCCGATTTGGACGGAAACAAGTGCCCGAACGTGGCAAAGTGACGCTGTAGCCGGGGATTGATCGTAAACGACCCGGCTTTGTGGTTCATGCATGCCACGAATTGGACATCTTGAATCGTTTTTTTGTACCCCACTTCCACTCGGTCGTACCAGCCTCCGTAGTCCATGAACTGCCGCAAGAGCGCCACGGCGGTTTGCGTGCCGTACTGCTCGACCATGGGCATGTTGACATCGTCGAGAAAGTACACGAGCGACGACTGGTGCGGCGGGCCATACATGCGGCCGCTTCGCTTCTCGACATGCGCTTCCAGCTGGCGTTGCAGCGTGGCGGCGTCCGTGTAATAATGCAGCGGGATGCTCGCGACATTGATCGTGTCTTCTTTGTGTTTGAAACAATCGCGCACGACCGTGGTCTTGCCTGTGCCGCCCCCGCCCACGAGCATCACAGCCCCGCGAGTCGGCAACACTAGCGACAGCAAGTACTGCAGCCGCACGCTTTCGACCGTCGGCACCACAACCGAGTAGAATGGAACGTCCCCCAGCGCAATGGCGCATTCCGGCACGACGTCGCTCCACGGCAAAAACTCGTTCGAGTCGATGTGCAAGCGCATGTCAAACACAGACAACGACGACCCCCCTCCTGGCGTCGAGGTGGCGTCGCCATCCGTCGACGGGGGCTTCATATTGTCTTTTTTCGGCGACGTTCTGGCCAGAAGAGGCTTGATCAAGTGGCTGAATGCGCGTCGGCTGTCCTTGGGCTCGGCGTCCAACGCGCCGCCAAAGGCCCAGAACGCACAGAACAAAAACACGTTTTCCAGCACGTCGGGGGACTTTTGAGCGTCGGTGAGCGTGGCCACGAAGCCTTCGAGGAGTCGGCACAGGGTTGTGACCATCGCGAGAGGGGGCATGGGCACCATGTACACCAGCTCCTTCTTGTGTTCGGCCAGCACTTGAAGAAACGCGTCGGCATGTTTGCGGAACAAAGCGCTCCACATTCCGCCTTCCTTGCGCGTCTGCGCCCACGACTCGACGTACGGGAGGTACCCAATGTCCGTGTCGTTGATGTACAAGATGCCGGCGCGACTGACCGTGGCCGGGGTGGCGTTGTGCAGCGAGTGAATTTCAAACACCATGCGCATGGAATCTGTGAGCGGAATGCGCTCGTTCGAGACCAGCGTGAGCACTTTGTTGTCGTCCATGACAGTGTTCATGCTTTCGATCCAAATCGCGTCGATATCTCCGTCCAGCACGACCCACTTTCCCCGTTGGTTGGCAGTGTACGGAGTACTTTCCTTGGACATGCTTCGCATGAGCATGGACAGAACGCCGTCCTTCCAGTCTCGGCTCAATGTCATGTACCCGTACAACTCGTCGGACGAGACCGCTTTGGGGTTGATCGTTTCGTACACGACCACTGGCTTGGGCTGCGACACGTTCAACACGTGCGCCAGCGTGCGCCAAATCGTAGTCTTTCCGCATCCCGCAGGGCCCAGCAGCATGACCGAATGGCGAACTTTGAGCAGTTGGTCGTAATCGACCATCTTTTTCACAAACGTATCTTCGGTCTGGAGGCCCAGGGCCAGACACACCGAGGTACACTGGGCTTTAAGCGGGGACTCTGGCGAAGCTTCGACCACTGCGCTAGGGAACAAGTCTTTGAGTAAGCCGAGAAACACAGGGACGTCTCGAAGCGGCAGCTTGGGCACGTTGAAGTCACGCAAGGCGCGCATGAGGATGGTTTCTTCTTGCGCGGTGGGGTCGGCGCGCTTGAGACTACCCGCCACCATGAGCACCGACTTGACGGCGCGCAACCCCCAGTCGTAATGCACTTGTTTGCTGAGCAGTTCTGAACTGAGCTGATACAGCGTCACAAATTTCTTGGCAAGGGAGCGGGCGTGGAGAAACCCTTCGGACATGAGCATGTTCTCGGAGATGGGCTGCACATCGGGACGAATCATGGCACAGGATCGGAACAACGCTTTGAGGTTTTCCGGCAGTTCGGTACGCCCAGCGTACCCAGGGTTCATCGTGATGAAGAAGCCCACGGTGGGCACCAATGTGATTTTCTTGCCTTGGAAGTAGAACAGGCCCACTTTCAACGGTGGCGTGCCTAATAATACAAAACGACACCCGTGAAATCCATCCAATGCGATTGATTGTATTTACCGGCTGGGACGCCTTGGTATTCGAGTTCCCGGTTGCCGGGAACCGCGAGCCACGAAATCGCGTCCAGCACCGACTTGACTTGAGTGGCCACCACAGACAGCACTTCGACATTGATGCGGTTAAACTCGTCAAAGCAGCCCCACGCGCCAGTTTGAGCCAACCCCCGAAAGATATCGGCCATCGTTTGGTAGTTCATTTGATCCGAACAGTTGAACACATAACACATGAGGCCCATGCCCCTTGCCAAGTCTTTGGTTGTTTCCGTTTTGCCTACATCATGCAATCTTGAGCAATGTACTATATGAAGCACCACAGTTCGCTCGTCACCTGTGCCAGCGGGGCCAGCGGGGGCGCCCCCCAAGTACAGTCGCAACGCCGTTGTCATGGTGACATAACAGCGATCAGTCAGCGGCGTGATGACGAGTCGTCCGCAGTTGCCAATGTACTCGTACGAGTATAGCGCTCGGAAATCACAGATGCGAATAGCGACTTGCTTGGTCGTTTGCGGGTCCAAGTAATAGTACCGCAGTTGGGACTGCCACGTAAAATCCAGTACCGAGTTGACCTTTTTCGCCACGAGCGTTTGAATGACATCTCGCGCATGCACGTCCACCGTGATGACGGTAATGATCTTCACTCGGTCCAGCTTGGTGAGCTCGCCTAGAATGGATGGATGGAAACTACTTACTACTAGCAACGCATTTAAAATACCTTGCACCAACTTGATCAAGTCGTCCAACCGGGCGTTGCACACTTCGTAGTACTTTTTCAGCGCGTCTTCTTGTCCGCCTTCGAGCTCCTCTAGCGCCTTCTCCGACTCTTCGGTCCAAATAATCTGGGAGCCGAGCAAACTCAACTGCGCGGGGTAGTCCATCACCCACGCGTGCCGCGCGACTTCGAGGCCCCACGCGGCGGACGCTTCCAGCGCGTCTTGCACGATGCGTCGGAGGGTGCTTTGCATGACCAAGAGCAAGTCATGCAGCCACAACTCGACGGCTGTGCCAGCAGTGATGAGGAAAGGAGTCGGGAAAACAATCATCTCGCCTTCTTTGGACATGGCTGACACGGCCGTGAGCGGCCATTGCGTCACTTCTTCAAACTGGAGACACCGAATGCCGTCGAAGCAGTCGGTCAAGTGTGGCTGAATCTTCAACGGATCGTTGCCGTGGCTGAGGATGTCGAGCAACGCTGCATTCGACACAAAGTAGAACCGCGGAAACATGTCCTTTTTCCCGTCCAGGTACTGATTCAGTGCCTTTTGGCACACTTCCAACTCAGCAAACAAGTCTTTCAACATGGGCTCGCGGTTGGCGTTGCCACACGTGTCCAAGATGCCCAGTCGCCCCTGGATCTCAGTGTACAGTTCCTTGAGTTGGCCATCGATCCCTTCGAATCGCTTCGTGTCGTGAGGCAGTTGCAACCGAATGTCCTCGGACGACATGAAGATGCGCTCGAGCGACAGCCACGTCTGTTGTACTGTGAACCACAGTTTGAGCACTGTTTCAACGTTACCCAACGTTTGCTGCCACCACAGCACCTTGTCACGGAAGTACTCGACAAACTTGCCTTGTCCGGCCATGGCTTGGAGGGCCAGCTGCTGCTCTTCTAGCATCTCCACGATCGAGTCTATTTGCATGGCTTGCAAGATCATGGTCGTGTCGTGGTGCGGCACCACCACAAAGCTCCACGTGGACCAGACGTTGGAAATCGTCCACAAGTCCGTTTCGATCTTGAGCTCGCGCGTCGCCACCTCGACAATGTCCTGCACCTCGATGTCAAATCGGTACAAATCCAGTCGGAACAGGTCCTCCATATGCACGTTCTCCATGTGCACCGTCCATGTCGCCATAGCCGCCGTACTTTTCTTGGTCACGACCAGCAAGTTCTTCCAGTGACGTTCGCGCATCGCGGGCGAGTGCAGCAGCTCAATCAACGGCAGCGTGGCCGCCATTTGACTCAATTCGGTCTCCATTTTCTTATAAATCGCCCAGTCACGGACCTTTGCCGGACATTTGAGCATCACCGCCGTCATATCTTTGACGCTATCCATGAGCGTCTCCATATTCGCGTCTTGCCATGACAGCCCATGCCACGACTCGAATGTGGATGTGGTGCGGTGGAACATGGTCCATACGCTGTGCAGGAGTCCCCACTCAACGCGGCACACGTTGAGCCCGTCGAATTGCGTGTCGGCGAGCTCAAACATGTCCTCGAGCTGGCCAAACCGGTTGGCATCACCTTCGATCTCGTTCAGTCGGGCGTCGACACTAGCCAGAACTTCCATGGCCTTGGCCACGACCTGCTCCAGCGGCGCCGTCGGGCCGAGCATCACCGCCACGCCTTCGTACGTAAACGGCGCCTTGGACAGAAACTCGTCGCGGAACGCATGCACGCGCTTGGCAAACCCGAGCAGGTCGATCTTGATGGTTTCCACCGCCTGGTTTTGCATGGGCGCGATCACGTCCTTCTTCTTGAACGTTTTGTTTACCATCGAGTCCCATCGCAGCGGCGCCTGCTCCAAGCACTGAAGCGCAGTCTCTTTGCCCACATACGACACGTCCAAGTGAATTCCGTGGCGCTTGAGCAGCGCAACGGTGTCTCGGATCGGTCCAAAGTTCACCTGTTTGGTTGCCATGAGCCGGCGGACATCTTGGACGTGCCCCATGCATGTCATCAGAGTCGCCGTGTCCGTCACGGGTACGTCCAGCCCCGTGTTGACGTTCGAAATGAATGAGTCGACCCACGTGAGCTGGTTCACGACGCGGTCATGCAGGAATTGCGTAAACATGTACACCCACTTGGTCACCCACGTGCTGAGCGCTTGCTTGATTGGGAGCGAATTCACGCGCACAAAGCACATGTCCCGCGAGTGCTTGGCCTCGCTGATTTCGTTTTGCAAGGTCAAGCACGTTTGAATCTTGTCGTCGAATTTGGCCAAGTGCAGCAACGGCCCAGACATGTCGACGGCGTTCTTGCTGTCGGATGACCCCACAATTGCCACGCCCGGATCCACTGGCACCCACGCCGTATCGAGAAACGATGAAAACATCGCGTTTAAGTCGGTTGACCACAAGTACTCGTACGCCATTAGCTCCTTCTTGTACGTGTAACACGCGGCTTCGTTGGCCAGGCACGCGCTGTGGATCTCCGCCACACATCGCTGGATTTCCGGGTTTTCGCGCATTTCCTTTAAGTACGTGCCTTCTGACGTGTCCAGCCGCTTGAACAGCGACGCCACTTGGAACGTGGCTTCAACCCACGTGTGCACGACGTCGGTGACACCGTTTTTGCTGGGAAGGGACCCCACGGACGGCACAAATACAATGTCCTTGCCGTACAAATCGAGCTCGATCTCGAGAATCGGCGTCAAGTCGTTCGCGTCAATGTTGGCCGGGTTCAGTTGCGACTGAATGTACCGCAGCGACGTGAGAACGACCTTGGCGAGGCCGTCTTCGACGATGCCGTTGATGTAATCCACGTACGACCGCCAGTCTGGACTTCCTTGCGATACTTTGAGCTTCTTGAGTGTGTCCTTGAGAAGTCGATGGATCTCATTCCCGCCTTCTTTGATCACCACGTACTTGGCCGCTCGAAGCGGCTGTTGCGATTCCGTGAATTCCGTCACGCTCAGCGGTTTCGACCGCCGCTCAAACAACAGGCCTACGACAGAATGATAAAGTTCAGCCATACATAGGTAGGCCCCTCATATATATATATACACCTGTGTTCCAGTTGTGCAGCAACTCTTGGACCCGCGCTATATGCGCTTTCATCGCATCGAGCAACGCCGTAGCTTCGTTGACGTCCGTCATGCTGTCTTTGAGAAACATATCGATGCCGTGGGACTTCCAATTGAGCGACCGGATGCCCCGTGACAGAATTTGGTCGATCTTGTCCAAGTGGCCCTTGACCAACGGTCGCTCCACGGGCAACAAGGTCGTGTGTACGCGGTTGTACATGTCCACAATCAGGTCCAAGTTGCCTGTTTGGCGTCGAAACACTTCGGCTTTTCGGTAAATCGTCATAGCTTCTTCGGGGATTTCCAGGTTGAGCACGATAAAGTACTTGACTTCTCGCAACAATTGGACCAGTGCCGGGTCAAAATTTACAAACACCAGTCCTACATGATTGAATGAGTCGACAGCAGTACGACCGACGTGAAGGACTTACCGGTTTCGGCGTCTTTTCGCAGCAGAGGCAACTTGAGCTTGGACTTGGACGAGATTTCAATCGAATGCGCCCATGTTTTCACGGTCGCAGTCTCGTATTCCATGAGCGACGCCACGAGGTTGGTGTACATCTTGATCACTTCCTTCGAGTCTTCCCGCTCCAGCACCGATCGGTTCAGCCGCTTGAGCTTCTCCATAGGGTACGCCACTCGATCCAGCAGCCCCCGGCACCACGTCACGGCGCCAGCAAACGGCGGAAAGTTGTAGCCAATGGGCGGCACATCCCGCTTGTCAATAAACACTTGCTGGACCACATGCAGGTCTTCACTGTACGATGCAATCAGCAGCGCGTGCTTCTTTTCCAGTTCGTTCTTGATGATCGGGCTACGCACAATGTATCAATACTCAAATGTCCATATTTTCTGCAGCGTTATAGTAGGTAAATAGTTGGTATTGATAATACCGTTCCAAGAGATCGTCAAACGAATCGAGCAACTTGAATCGCCCTGTGATAGACTTGGAGTCGTCGAACGCTTGGTTCACCACGGACGCCAGCCGCCGCTCCAACTCCTTGTTCTTGGACCGGAACTCGTAAAAGTCATCGTCGAACCCCTTGGCGTCAATGTTCAGAAGATCGTACTGGACGTGCTTGACCACCGCCACCGTTTCCTGGAAATCCGCAAAGATTTGGTGCACGGACGTGGTCAGCGTCTTGCCTTTCGTCCCTCCAACCTACAGACACATTCCGTACCATTAGAAACCCTATCATCATCATTGTATTATTATGGTTAGTACCTCGATTTTGCTCAGCTTGCCAAACTGGAGAATGGTCTGCGTCAGCTCCAACACGTCGTGGCACCGTTCGAGAAACGCATCCAACCGCACAAACAGCGCGTTGTTCTGGATGCGCCATTGGTTTTGCGGACACTCGACGTTGGCTTTGGCTTTGTAGTCAAAATACGTGGCTTTGAAAGCTGCGCATACTCGTAGCGTGGTCTTGAGCCTGTCGAGCGCTTTCAACGTGTCGTCGGCGTCGATCAGGTCAAACAGTTGCTTGCCATTCATAAACGAAAACGCCTAGGATTGTGTTAGAACTAGTTGCCCTCGAACGAACGGCTGTCGCGGTCGTCGTTGAAGTAGGTAGGTAGGTAGGCGTGCACATGAACGACAGAAGTACCTTGCGAATTAGCTCGTTGCAGATTTGCCGCATGAGTACCACCAGTCGCGGCGGCGAGTTGTAAAACCGACTCCATTTCCACACGAGGAGAATCGAATGCAAAATGGGCCGAAAGATCCCGACCAGCGCTGTGAAGTCGGCTTCGTGTTCTAGTTTGTCAAACCTACAATAATACATGACGTACATATATGTCAGCGGTTAACGAGGGGGCTCCGCATATTCATATATATATATATATATTGGTTGTCATACCATGGCAACAACGGCGCGAGGAAGAGGACGTTGTCGTTGGCTTCGGCGCGGGCATGAAAGACTTCTTTGCACAGTTTTGCAAACGGGATGTTGTACGTACTCTTGGACACGTCCAGGTATTGCAGCACCTTTCGGATGCTATCGCTTTGGAGCTGGTCAAAGATCGAGTTGAGATTCCGGGCTTTGGCGGTCCAGAATCGATTTTCTTCGGACGGTCCGGGGTTCCGAGGGGTTTTGTCCTTGGCGTGGTGGCTCAAGAGCATTTCCGGGTCCAGTTTCAAGATGTTTTTGATCTGTTTGGTCCAGATGATCAAGCATCCTTCGAGTACGTGGACTTGGTCCTTCAACTTGACTTCTTCGGGACTCGCTTTCGTCTCGGGGGGCAACGGTAGACACGTCTCGCCCTTGGTCTGCCCCAGCGTGATCTGCAAACTCGACATGAACGTCTGGATGTTGTCGGTGATGGACGTCGCGACCATTTCTGGCCACGCCAGTTGGTTCGTGGGATGGGTGGACAGCGGCACGAACACATCCACCATCATGCGATGCATGGTTTCCAGCAGATTCCGCGTCAACGTGCCCGTAAGCAGCTCGGACGTGTACTTGTCCATGCTCACAGGTCCTTTCATGACCTTTACGATGTACAGCACGTTGAGCGACTCCTTCACAAACATGGACGGCGCGATAGCGTTGTAAACGCAGTATCGATTCACACTCGTCTCCGACACGAGCAACACACGCGTTTCGCTTGACAGAAGGAACTCGGTCACCTTTTGGGTCGTGGCTTCGGACGCAAAGAACGCACGCAGAGTGTCCAGGTTCGACGAGCGGTAAGCGGACTCGAGGATACGCTTGATGTACTCCACCCGCGGATCGGATGCTAACGGCGCGGCTGACTCATTGTTCTTGGACCTGACGAAGGGTTGTTGGTCGTCCACGTCGGCCATGTCGCCGTCGAGATCTTGGCGGGCTTTTCGTGTGACCTTTCAGGAGTGGGAGTGGACTTTACGTGGTCGTACTTAAGCGAGCATACATAACAATATTAGTTGATACAGGTTTTGTTGACCTTTGTGATTTGAATTGGAATTTTCCCTGGCAAATCGATTTGTCCCACGGGGATTTTGGACGTTTGCGAAAGATGTCTGCGGTGGCGGCGCCGACGACGGCTAGAAAAGGCTTGCTGACGCGACTCGTGGACAATGGCCGTGTCCAGCCGCTAGCCCTATACGTGGCATGGATCGGAGTCCTCTTGGGCATCGCCTGGGTCTTGGCCCATCCAGTGGCAACAGTCACAACTGGGGAACTTAAGAGTCGCGGGACATACTTCTCCGAGAATGCGCTTCTGGTCGATTCAACAATGTCGGACATCACAGATCTCCAGGTACTTCATCAATATTAGCGCTATTCAAGATTCTTTCGTCTGATGCGTCCATGGCCAGGCATCGTGGGCCAAGAAACTGCACAAGGAGTACATCAACCTCGAGTGGACAGACGAGAACGGCTGCGAGCTCCACAGCACTTGCACGCATGTGATGCATTGGATCGAATCCAAACTGCACGCGATTCCCGGCGTCGAGGTGTATCGCCAACAATACACCCAGCATCTATACGACGCCGAATATGTCAACCGTACGAATCTGTACGCGGTCTTACGCGGGGCTCCCATGGTCGACGGCAAGGAATCGTTGGTGTAAGTCAGCCACTGTCCCATTCCCCGTATCTCAGGGTATGTAGATTGGTGGCGCAATACCCCAACATCCCTGCTACGAACAAGAACGGATTCTCGGCATTAACCGTCGGCTTGGCTATGCTGCGCTACCTCAACGACAAGAAATGGCTGGCCAAAGACGTCGTGTTGCTTCTCACCGACGGTGGGAAAAATCCTTGCATGTTGTACGCCGTGTAGGGATTTTTCCTCATGCCCAATGGATGATTTGTCTAGATGGGCCCAACGATGGCAGGGACGGGTACTCACCTGGAGTCGAGGTAATGATATTCCTCTATTTCCCAGGTACGAGATGTTCATGCTCTGTTGGCATAGGCGTGGCTGCAAGCATACCACTCGGATCCATTTTCGACATCGTCGCCGTTACCTATGCATGCTGGTGTCATTCGTGGCGCGATCAACCTGGAAACGAGCTCAGATCGCCACAAGTACAACGCCGTAAGTAGTTCCACCCTGTATCTTATTATTATTAGTATCCACCAGGATTACGAAAGCAAAAAAAAATATTATTTTTTAAATAGTATGGTATCGTTATATGTGAATACTTATAACGTTCGTATGCATACTTCGCATAGGTGGGCATATTCACGGCCGGAATGAACGGCCAGCTCCCGAATCTGGATTTGGTCAATTCGGCAGTAGACACACTCGAAAACGAGCGATTCGCTATTGCCTTGGACAGGTATAAACCCTACGAAAACGTTGTTTCTTAGCAAAACGTTTGGTTAGATGCGCCGACTCGTCCATTGTGTGCGATGATGTGCTGGAGCTATTACACCCGTGGGTGCGCTCAATGGTGTCCCCCGACTTGGACGGGTACCTCACGCGGCTATTCACCATGCTTCGCTTCATGAAAACACTGGCAACGGGGCCATCGGGGCCCCATGCCAACTTCATCCACTACAACATCGACGCCATCACCGTCGCCGCCCTCCATTCGAAAGCATCTTCGTCCTTTCAGCTGTCCAACTGGATGCGCGCCATCGCCACGGTCGTGCGCGGCGTGAGCAACTTGGAGGAAAAGTTCCACCAGTCGTTTTACTTTTACCTGCTGCCGTCGACCCGCACGTTCGTGTCCATTGGCGAGTACTATTACCCGATGGTGCTGCTGATGCTACCTTTATTTGCGCACACGCTGTATATTGCCACCAACACGGTACGAATCCGATCTTTTTGGCTTGTGAGAAACGGACCTATGTATATAATATTTACATACAGGGAGGGCTTCGGCTGGCGTTTGCGCTGGCGGCGTTCGCCACCGCGGCGGGCCTGGGCGTGCTCTTGCTCATCCTGACCACCCATTTGTCGGTGCTGGACCCCATCGTGCCGCTGTTGGACCTGACAAAAACCCACCCCGAGACGCTTAGTCGGTCCTACTGCTGGACGCTCGTGGGGATCGCCGCGGTGTTTCAGCTCGTGGCGGTGCGCTGGCTCGTCCCGGCGCTGGCTACACACGCCTTGCTTGACGGATGTGTGGACGAGAGCCAGTGGCTGCGGCAAATCCACGACCACCGCAAAGAATTCCAAGCGACTCGACCGGAAAACGACCGGAATAAGGATCTTTTGGTACGTAGAATGAGTTATTTGGTTCGTATCGACAATGGAACACTGGTTTGTATAGGTCGAACACGTGCCGTATACGTCCGACAACGGGTGGCTCGCCGTGAAAGGGCTGGCGTCGATCTTTGTCATGTACGAGATATTGAAAAAGTGTAGTAGTGCAATAGTCCGATGCTGAAGTTGAGATCTGTAGTGTGGTGCACTGTGCCGTGGGTATCCTCAACTACCCGTTTGCCCTGCTCTGTACGTTGCCGATAGTTCCGCTGATTGCTCTCTCCAAGCCATCCGTGGAATCCACAACCATTCGCAGTGCATTCAACGCACTGTTGCTGCTTTTGCTCAGGTATGTTTGTTTCCCTACATATATGTTCTGCAATCATCGATTACTCTGTACATAGTCCCGTCGGATCTCTCGTCCTCTTGGACGTTGCCCATCCTGGAGGTACGTGAATAATACATGTTAAGACCATGTTTGTGTGTCTTATGCAAATCTAAATGTAGCCATGGATGGATTGGCATATGGAATCAACGGCTACGCCCGACACGGTTTACTGACAGTGCCGTACCTGTGCATGGTGTACTTTCCGGTGCACACGCTGGCCATGTGGGTGTACTTCTTCCAGCCCAAAGACAGCGCGACCGATTACGACAATTAACACTCTTAATCTAAGGTTCAAACGAACGTCGTTGTATTAATAATCGCCACGTCATACTGAGAATTCGCTATAAACTTGCAAAATTCGCCTGGTCGGTGAGTTTCGATTCGACGGGGTCTGGAAATTCGTATCGAATCCACAATATATTCTAGTTCCATATTAGGACGTGATGTGAGTTTACTACTGTAACTGTATGTAAAGTCCAAACCATCGTATTGTTGTATTAATACTTCCGGTAGGTAGTGAGGAGGCGTCAGTTCCACGACGTTGTCGCTCGGTTTCATCCCACACGTAACTCCTATGTCCATCTGTGACATTTTCACAATTAGCCGCCATGACCGAGCGAGCGATGCCGACCCGCGGCCCAAGCCGGTTGAGCCATGCGAGTTTCTTTGGTGTGATGCGGTCTTCACAGGACATTCGCAGCCGCATCAACACCCGCAAACTGTCGACCAGCGTCATCATGGTCGTGCAGCAGCGCCAGAATCGGTGGACCATCGACGCAGAGTCCACGTGGCTGAGCGTGTGGAACTTGGTGCTCATGGTGGCCATCTTCCACGCCGTCTTCTGCGTGTCGTTCTTGCTGTCGTTCCAACTCCACGACGACGTGGCTGCGACCCACGTCCGCCTCGACGTCCTCGAGTGTCTCTTTGTCATTGACATTTTCGTCAACATGCACACAACTTTCTACAAGAACGGCAACGTCGTCATGGAGCTGTGGCGCACACGAACCAAATACGTGTGCTCGACGGCGTTCATCTTGGACTTGGTGCCGTTGCTGCCCCTGCGGCGCTGCTTCTTCCTCGACCCGGTTGATCCCATGGCAAAGTTCGTGGACCTGGTCAAGTTGCTAAGACTCGTTCGACTGCCCAAGTGCATTCTGCACGTCGATCGGCTCTTCGCCAAGTACTTTGCCATGGTCAAACTCGTCAAGATCGTCGCGGCGTGCGTGGCGGTGTCGCACGTGTTGGCTTGCATGCGGGGTTGGTTTTACCCCAACCAACACCACAACCAACACCGGCGCCGCCTCTCGGGGTCGTCTACGGCCGCAGATCCGTGGCTCCCCGTCCCGAGCACGTCCCCCGGGCTAGAGTACCTGGCGTCGGCATTTTGGTGCGTGTGATCTTCGATCTTGACGGCGTCTAATGTGTGTCAGGTCGTTCGGTTTGCTTTCGGGCCTGTTTGAAGGGGAAGTGCCCCACACGATCAACGCGTGTCTTCTCACTTTGGTCGTCATGTTCTCGGGGGTGTTTTTGTTCCCGTACATTTGCGGCACGTTCTTCATGATCTCGAAATGCTCGTCGCAGCACACGGAAGCGTTCGACGCCAAGCGCAACCAGCTCAAGTACATCCTGGCGTACCATCGTGTGCCTGCCGACGTCCAGCAGCGCGCAATCGAGTACATTGAGGTATGGCACGTCCATTCCTCCATTTTCGGCTGAAGCAGTTGGTTTATCATGTACATTATTCCAGCACGAACACAACACGGGCGATGCCCTGGACCGGCAATACTTAAACCAACTCACGCCCAGCGTCGTGCGAGACATCAAGGTCTCCGTGTACGAGAAGATGCTGTCCCATGTGCCGCTCTTTCGGCCGTGCGGTCCCCACTTCATCCACGCGCTGGTGGCGCTGATGGAAACGACGTCCGTGCCAGCCAACTACGTGCTGTGCCGCGAGGGCGACGATGCCGACGCCATGTACTTTGTGCAGACGGGGGTGTTGCAACTCACGAGCGCCCAGGCCGCCGTCGAGCCCAAGGAGCTTCGAAAGGACATGTACTTTGCCGAGCTTTGTCTCGTTGTGCCCAAACAACGCATTCACACTGGTACCCCCCCTACGTATTGTTTCGAAACGTATGACCATGTTGACGACCGAATGTTGTAGTCACAACCGCCACGTTTTGCGTTTTGCATGCGCTGACGCGAACCAGTACCGCCGTGGTACTGGCGGCGTATCCGCATTGGGCCGAGCGGATCCGAGAAGCAGCCGCAAAGATGCTGGCGCTGGACACGATGCGAAGGACACTCCATTCCCCAGACGACGCCGCCGCAGCCGCCGCCATTGCAGCAGCCGCGGTGGTGGTCAAGCGGTCCAAGTGGCCGCGGCTGCTGCGCCACCACACGATCCACCGCCACGGACGCAGGCGGTTCATGTGGCTTATATGTCTCCAAGCGATTCAGCTGCACCACGCCGTGTCCATTCCGTTGCACAGTTGCTTTCCAGCGATTTACTTTTCAGCCACCCTCACTATCGTCAACACCATCGCAGATCTGTGTTTGTGGTTAGACATGTACGCCAACTTGCACTTGAGCTACGATCACGACGCCGAGCACATTGTGGACGTCCAGCAATGCGCGCGGCACTACCTCCACACCAAGGCCCCATTGCACGTGATCTCGACGCTGCCGTGGTGGGTGTTTGCCCCCAGCTACCACACAGTCCTTCGACTCCCCCGCTTGCTTCGGTATTCTCTTTCACAATGACATGTCGTAGTTCTTAACGTTATGTAGGCTATGGGACTTTACCAGTCAACTCGACGAGATCTCCCACCACGTCACGTTGGATGGCCCCAAGCGCACCGTCCTCCTCTGCCTTCTCCTTCTCATCACGTACCACGTAACAAGCTGTCTGTACTTTTGCATGACGCAGGTCGACGGGTACAGTTCGCGGCCTGGACAAGACTGGCTGCCGCCTCTTGCGTTCAAACTGTCGCCTTGGAACGACACACACATGGTCGATGGACTGAACCAAATGCACGAGATCGGATCACCTTCATACGTTGAGATCATATGGAGCCAGTACTCGCACTCGTTCTACTACGCCGCGTCGGTAATCACGTCCCTCGGCCGAGGGATCGAACCCGACAGCGTGCATCAGTACATGTTTCACTACCTGTTTATGGTGTTTGGGTTTGTCTTCATGGCGTACATCATCGACGAAGTGCAAAAAGGCATCACGGCGTCGGCGGTTGAACAAGTCGCGTTCCTAAGTCGTCGGTCCAACATCCTGTGGTTCCTCCAACAGCAGCATGTGCCTCCCCGTATCCACCGGCGCGTGAATTCGTTTCTCGAGTTCTGGTGGAGCGCCCACCGAGGGGCTGACGTCAACGCCCTCGTCGCCCCCCTCCCCCTACAGACGAAGCGAGACATCCTGTCGCATGTTTGCCACGCCGTCCTCGGTCGGTTTCGGCTTTTTCACGATGACGACAGCGCCTTGTTCAAGACAATGTCGACTGAGTTTGTAGACGCGATCCACATTCGACTGTACGGCCAGGGCGAAACCATCTTCTCCGCGGGGGACTTTGCCAATGGCGTGTACTTTCTCGTCGAAGGCCGCGTGGCAGTCCACACGACACCGCCCCAGAGGGTGGCCAAGGGTATGGCGTTTGGCCTAGCGGCCTTTTCCGAAGGAACGACCGTGTTTTACGAACATACGACCGTGGCGCTCAGCGGATGCATCGTGGCCTTTCTGCCCCACGGGGGCCTTCGAACGCTGCTGCATCTGGTGCCAACATTCCTGGACGACTTGCGGAGACCGCCAGCCGACACGTCGCATCGAGGGATGGCCTCCCAGATGAGTGTCAACCACACCAATAGTCGATGGCCACTCTTGACGCAGCCCCCTGAGTCAACGGCCATCGATCCGGACGCACCCGTCGTGCTCGTGTGGGAAGTGTGCATGTTTGTCGCCATGAGTTACCAATGCATTGGCGTGCCATTTCGCATGACATTTGGCCCAGCCCATGAGCTGTCGGATTCGGCGGACAGCGTGGTCATGGCGCTTGAGATTCTCTTTCTGCTGGACATGGTGCTTCGGCTGCACTTGGGGTACTTTGCCCTTTTCTTGTTTCGTACTCTGATCGTGGTTGCTAGGTACTACGAATACGGCAACAAAGTGATGGACCGGCGGGGAATTCGGCGGCGCTACGTGCGGTCTGTGGCGTGTCTGTTGGACGTGGTGGCGATCGTGCCGCTGCAAGTGGTCAACTGGGCTGCGTCCAGTGACCTCCAGTCCGAGTCGTGGAACGCCAACAAGCTCGTGCGCATGTACAAACTGTCGTCGATGCTGTCGCGGTTCGAGCAGCGATTTGTCACGCTCAACATCCAAGTGCGTCTGTTCCAGCTGCTGTTTTACACGTTCTTTCTCAGCCATTGGGTCGGGTGCCTCTGGTATAGCTTTGCGTCCAACACGACCGACCTAGCCGGAAACAACAACGCGACCACGACAACAACGTTTGGGCTGAATCCGTGGTTGCCCCCCGCCGCGCTCGAAAACAACACAATCACATTCCAGTACTACGCGGCCCTCTTTTGGGGCTTCGGGACCATGTCGGGATGCTCCCCTCGGAACCTGCCTACCACGACCGTCGAGCGGTTCTTCAACGTGTTTGTGATCCTCGTGGGGGTATTTCTGTTCTCGTACGTACTGGGCAATTTGGCCGACATCGAAAAGGTCGTGGACGGCAACAACCGCGACTTTTACGCAAAGTTGAGTACGTTGCGGCTGTTCCTGACCAAGTACAAGTTTCCCCTCGAAGTGGAGAAGCGCATCAAACACTATTTTTTCTACCAAACATTCCATTCCATCCACCAAGAACCGATCCTCAGCGCCTGTCTACCGCCGTCGCTCGTCACGGACACGCGCATGTTTCTCCTGCAGCCCATGATCGACCAAGTCAATTTCCTCCGAGGCACCGACGCCCCCTCCCGCCAAGCCGTTCGCATGGTCGTGTCGCTGCTTGTTCAGCAGCTCATTCCCCGCGGTAAAATCATTTGCAAACAAGGCGACGTGGGCCTTGAAATGTACTTTGTGTTTGCGGGTTGTCTGGACGTCCTTGTCACGGAGACCGCATACGGGCCGCCGCCGCCGCCGTCCTCCTCTGCCATCACCCCCCTGAAGACTGCCAAGCTCCCCAAGGCGCAATCCTTTCAGACCCAGCTCATGGAGTCCATCGTCCAGCGATTTCAACGGTCCCCGGTGAATCCTGCGGCTTCGACACGCCCCACCTTTCGTCGGTCCGTGAGCATGCGTTTCAGCGACGCGTCGTCGTCACTGCGGTCGACCAGCGGGACGGTCCACGTCAAAGTAAACGAGATCCTCCCGGGAAGTTACTTTGGCGAAGCGTCACTGTTTTCTGACAAGCCGCGCAACGCCAACATCCAGGCACGCACGTTTTGCACCGTGTACACGCTGTCGCGCCAGCATTTGCACGCCGTGTTCAACCTGCATCCGACGTGGAAACAAACCGTCCTGAACATCGTCAACGGATGCCACAATAAGCGCCAGAACCAGCAAATCGTCGCGAAGGTTGGCCACACCCTCACGGCGTCCGTCAAAGCGAAAACGCGCGTGGCCTTAGTGGTGCCGAAAGTCGCTCGAAATGTCAGCACGTCCATCCTGGCGAACATCAACGTTCTCTATACCAAGACCACGGCCACCGTAGTGACCCAGCGCTGGCCCCTCAGGTAGTCCCCTTAGTCCCCCCCAATCCCCCCAACCCATAATTTCTCTTCTTGTAGGGCCCTACTGCAATACGTCGAGCGCATCGAAGTGCAGTCGCCGCTATACATCCGATGGCTTCAACTGCTCTCCGCGTGCATTGCGTACCAAGCGCTATACATTCCGTACACGATCTGCTTCGATGTGGTCGTGGTCTCAGGGGCGGTGACCCAAACCACCACGATCCTCAATGTCGCCACCGACTTGGCGTTTCTGTTTGACATGTGGTTCCGCCTACATCTGGTGGCCAATGACACGTCGGTCGAGTTTTACGAAGACCCGATCGTGGGCCCTCACAGCTATCGGTGGCCAGCCAAGTGTGTCGACCTGCTTAGTGTGTTGCCCCTCGACTACTTGGGCCGTGCGGCGCTAGACAACTCCAGAGATGACGGGCGATACCATCACGTGCTGTACTTTTTGCGCATGAACCGACTCGCCAAGCTGCTTCGGCTGCCCCACGTCCTCAGTGAAATTACCCGGCTGTCCCTGGCCAACGACCTCAACTTTCTACGAAAACTCGTCGCTGTCTACGTGTGCATAATCTATTGGATCGGATGCCTCTACTTTTGCATGACGTACGTCGATGGATACGGCGACACGTGGCACTCGTGGCTCCCCGTGGACGAGTTTGAAGCGACCAACACGACCGCCAACGACCTGCACCGCCTCGTCCGCGCCATGTACTTTTCCACAGGCATCTTCACCAACACTGGTATCCAACATATACACAGTTATCCCTCTCTTATTTGCATTGGACTTAGGCGTGACGCTGCTCCCCACAACTGTGTACCAGTACGTGTTTGTGATCGCCGTGTGCCTCTTCTGCCTCTTCGCCACGTCCTACTTCATCGGCCAAGTGTCGACTATGTTTGTGTGCCTAACGCAACACGAAGTGGAGTTCCGCATCAACGAAATGTACACCGAGGCATACCTGACCCGCACACCCCTCAAGGATACCCTCCGCCTCCGCTTGTACAAGTACCTCAACTACTGGTGGCACGCCCACCGCGGGGTCCGCCATGACGACATCCTGCAGGAGCTGCCGCCTGAAATCAAAGGCCAGGCCATCGTGTGTTTGGCCCACAGCGCCCTGACGACGTTTGTCACGACGTTCTTTGCCCCACTGCGAGGCGAATCAACTGAACTGGACATGGTAAGCAAGGCAGACGGCACGACCAGATTGGTTCTTGATTGATTTGCACGCTCCATGTATATATATATATATATATATATATATATATATGTTTTATGGTTTATATGGCTGTATAATATATACTTCGAAGTATATGCTTCATGGTTTATATGGCTCAAAAACTACAGTTTTTTGCGAGCTAGTGTCGACGGTGTGAAATGAATGCCAGTATTTGACCGTTTCGTGAATATTATTCGTAGCTCCGGTTTCGCATTGCGTGTTGCGTGCGGTTGGAGATCTACCCACACAACGAATACGTGGTGGTCGAAGGTGACATTGCACGCACCATGTACTTTGTCGTGTCTGGCAGCCTCCTCACCACGCACCACAACAACGACAGCACCATCCACCGGTACCGCGAAGGGCACTACTTCGGGGAAACCAACTTCCTCACGGCGCCGTCCGCGCCGGTGTCTGTCAAGACTTTGCGGGCATGTGAGCTCCTGGCGCTCACCGCCACGGGCCTCGTGAACGCAATGGAAGGCGTGCCGCATTTCAAGGCGGCGTACCACATGGTGCTCAAGATGTACGGCGATGGACACAAGGACGCCGTGGCCATGGAAGCCATCGGGACCACGCTGCGGCACCTCAACCCGACTTTCCTGAGCGGCAACGCGCCGACCACCGACCGCGATTATTGGGATGCATTTCGACGGTTTCTGCATTTGGTGCACACGTCGCACGCCAAGGAGATGGAGATGGATGTGTCCGCGTCGTACAAGTTCCTCGACTGTTCGTGCTGCCACGGCGCCACGGCGACTGTCCTGTGTCCGATCTGTCGCGCCAATTTCTGCACCGGATGCAACTTCCTCGTGCATCTAAACACCGAGCGAGAAGCCCACTTGGACGAAACCAAACCCATCCATGTCGCCCGCCGATTGTTCACCATGTACTATTTTGCCAAACGGTGGAAGCTTCGCGCCCAACGAGCCCTCGCGATTCGTCGAGGTGATACGAATGGAGGCGGCGCCATCCCCGCCCTACATGGCAACACACAGAACAGCACAGGTGCATCGATGGCACTGTTGCTTCAGGAAGGCATTGGGCTTGATGCCACTCCCGACGTGACAGTGAAAGTTCGGAAGGCTGACCGGAAGAAAACGCAGCATGGCCAGAATTTGTGCAGCAAAAGGCCGCGACGGTCGCGTCTGGGTCCAAGTCCAAGTGTGTCCACCGTCCTCATGTCGTCAACTAGTTCGCTAGCGCCTGGAATCATGTCTATTCCCAGCACGTCGGACATTCCGTCGAACGCGGCAGCAGTACGGCCGCTGCCGTCAAAATTAGCGGACACTTGATGGTGGATGTAATACAGTTACTAGTTCAGTAGTACTCTAACTTACGAACACTTGACTGTAAATTGAGTTTTGAAATACTGGCTTCGGATTGGTCCGTTCATTTGTCCTTACGTCTATTTCATTGGCGTATGCCACATCGCAAATACGATGGCCCGCCGAGGTGTCTTGGCGCTTACGACGCTGTTTCGCCTTCCTCATGAGGGCATGGAAGCGTTTGAGGTGCTCAGTCGGTACTAGCATCACATTGCATGAGGATAAGAACTTGACTGAGAGGTGCCACTGCTTCTGCTTTAGGGGATCTGCTATGCTGGTCCATCGCACCCGAGCCAAGCGGAACCCCTCACTCTTGCACGTGCTCACATGCGCGCATGTCGCGTGTCCGTGGCGATATCCTGCTTATTACCCACACGAGTGGCTTCAGCATGTTGACGAAGGCTTTGTTAAGCACACGCTGGCGTTACGAGAGGTACATATCATATGACACACCAGTCATTCGTGACGACTCGGTAGATCGGATCAGGGGCGACCATGTGGGAAGTTGATCTCGAGCCACATACTGCCGTGCATCCTTCCCGGTACTACCATGTCTTGGGCTATCCTTGCGTTGGCGCATATGACGATGGATGCTTCTAGAGACCTAGCCCTCCTCGAACTGAAGTCGTCCGTCGTCCGCGACGATAAGTCAGTCGACCCGTTCGACCTGGACACTGCCTTTTCCGTCGCAGAGAGCGAACCCCTCGTGTTCGACGGCCACGTTCAGCCTGACGAGACGACGACATGCGTCCAGCCGGAATCGGTTGCGGGTGCCTACTTCTGGCTCAACCCGACCACGAAGCAAGCATTTGCGTCCAGCGCCACGGTACTCACCCAAGGCATGTGCGGCGGCGCCGCCTTCACGACGCACGGGCGCAAGGTGGTGGGACTCGTGGAAGGCATCGTGCCCGTGGTGGAGAACGCCTCGCCCGCGTACAAAACGCTCGAAAACCACGTCGCGATCATTCCGCGGGACGACCTGACCGAGTTTGTCTTGGACTTTGAGGCTGGCGGCACGAATGCAGAGTTGCTCTTCACGGGCACCGGGCTGCAGGGTTAGGTACTAGGCACATAGCTCTACGTAGTTGAATGCCTTGTAGCTGGCTAGGAGGCGATGAATTCATCGGACCACTGCGTGTCTTGAGGATTATAACATGTCAAGGCTGCTTATTTTTACTACGGTAGTACTGTAGTACTATTCATAACGATGAACCAAATGTACAAATGTACAGTACAGTGCTGCCCCAATGGCTTTTCGTTTGCGAAGGCAGTTTACAGTTAATATCTGCAGGCATGGGGTCAAGGTATGGTGGGATTTTACGATTGTTGTGGTGTTGCAGAACACTGCATCCAACTTGGTGGCTGCGAATGGAGCGGCTAAAGTGATGGCAACATGTACCGGTAACGTCGCGTCGAGGTCCCACGACCTCGAAAACTTAACCGTTGCCAGCATGGATGGAGGCAATTGGAAGAGCTATATCACCGCCGCCGCCATCGGCGCTGTCGCATTGCCAGCTGCTGGTTTGGCTGCAGGAGCATTGGTTCCTGCTGCCATGGCGTACTTTGGAACGGTTGTTGCAGGTGTCGGAACCATGCACGCCGCGGGTGGAGTGGCGGCAACACTGCAATACGCTGTTGTAACCCTGGTATCCACAACGGCCGCTACAGCAGGTGCTGTGACTGGACTCATTGGTGCGGCTGCCGCTGGTATATACTGTAGCGTTCCTTCGAAGAAGAAGCCTAACGAATTATAAGCTTACTTACTATTAACGTCATACTTCGAAGTATTCTTGTGTTCTAACGTTACTCGAAATTTCAATGTGTTGTGATCGAATAAAGTCGGACATCTCATCCGACTCAATTCTGATTGGCTTAAATTCGACCTAATTATCTTGCCTTTACTTGTTGCTGCATCATTTGGGGTCACAGTCTGTCAATTCCGACTTCATTGTACTCACTCCTACATCCACAATTTTGAGAAATACTGTAAGGGGAGCGCCCAATATATGCGGGTGCCGTGCAATCCATTAAGTAGGGTGTATATGGCAACTTATGTCTCCCGTCTACGTTTTCTAGCCAGGCGTACAAATGTGACCATCTTCATTTGGGAGCGCAACTGGAGTTAGTCGGCCAGTACTGCGCCGTGTCAGGAGCCAAACTGAACATAGACAAAACGGAGATTCTGTGTTAAACCTCAACCAACCAATACTGTTCGTCCATGGCCTGTCGTTCGCCGCGTCGGGTCAGCCGATTCGTTACCTCGGCATCTTGTTGGGACACAACCTACCACCGGGATACCAAGTTAACCGACTCACGGATAAACTATACGAAACCTTTAGTACTGGGGTTGTCGCGCGCGCACAATGAACGGCCGACGCCTGCTGGTCCAGACAGTTATCCTGTCCATCTTTTGGCACTTCACGGCAGCGGTGGTCGTGCCGCCAAAACAGATAGCAGCCTGGCTATAGCTGGTGAACAAATTCATCCAGAATAGGGTTGTGGACCCTACACAAAAGACTGTATCACTGATGCAAGCGGCACATCAATACGATAAGTCAGTAGGGTGGCGAGTACCTCATATCTCGTCCATCATCGCATCGCAACGGCTTGCCCGCTTGCGCCTGTTGACGCGATCACCTACGGAAACAGACAATCAGTGGGTATGTTTAGCACACGGAATGTTTGCTGCAGCACTCGAACCGGGTGATCGACCGGATCGGCACAACATATCAAATGGGCGTGTTACAACCCTCCCAAACCCACCCGTAACCACCCCATGCTAAGTACACACGGCACTATGGAGAATGTGGCAACGTACCTTAAACTGTTCCGCCGCTCTGTCGCTGTCGCCACTCCCATGCAGGCTGATTTTTGGAACCGTCTGTAATACCGTGTCCTGCCGGTTGGCTACTGCTTCTACTACATGCAGTTAGTAAATCCCAGTTGCATACAATGCCCCTATCGAGATTGCCACGCCGTAGAAACTATCCAACATGCCCTGCGCACCTGCTCCCACGTCAGGCCGCTCTGGGACATCGTGTCCGCTCCTTGGCTACAATTTGGCCTGAGTTTCGAATGGACCTACATTCTGGATATAACCAAACTACAACCTGCCCAAGACTGGTCCCATGTGGCCACCGAGCTCATTCTCATTGCACTGTGGACGATGCTCGCCGGTGGCGTGCTGAGACGCCTGTGGATCTACCGCAACACAGTGAAGTACGAAAGCGCAAACAACCTCCATACACCGTCCGTGCTGGAAATTGTTCTGCTCAACTGGTCGGCCCAAGTACGTCGTCACATTCAGCTACCGTCGACACTCGACGACGAACGAAACCACTTCCAAGCCATCTTGAACCGCCTTGGTCAAGACCCCAGCTACCGCGGTTTCTGGACAAAATATCCGCTCCACTTATCGTTCAATCCTTTGACCAGGCGCTTACCGCTCAAGTGACACCGCTCAATTTAACAGCCGGTATATTTCACACTTGTTCATATATTTCAAATGATGTTCCATCTATTTCGATTTTAGATGCAAGTATGATCCATCGTAGTGGGACTTT
>NW_009798402.1:0-5709 GCF_000520075.1 Aphanomyces astaci
ATTCGCGGAGGGTCTCTAGCCACCTCTACCTGCATGAGCCGACGGCCGATTCTTCGCCGCTCATGTGGACTCCGCCAAACCATGCAATTTACATAATGATACTTTCGAATAATATCACTTGAAATATGTATGAAAATAGAATTTCCAATCAATTGCATCCAGTGGTGGGAGGGGTGATCCCAACACTGGATTCCGAGTCCCGTGGTGAAAGTGCCACCACTGAACACTTCCGACACGGAACGCATCCGGATTTCGGATAAGTTAGCCAATCAGAATAAAGTTGTTCAGTGTTGAAACGTTCAGTGATCGTTCAGTGAAGTTGCCCGAACAGGGCCTAACTGTAAGCTCCGGAGTTTTCCTCAGCCCTATAAAGCTTCAGAGGTTATTTTAAGGATAAAGATAAATAAATAAATACTCATCTCCGAAATCTCCCTAATGACAACAAACTTGACATATGAAGTTAATCTAAGTGCTAAGAATCAAATCAACTGACATCGGATTGCCGATGCGGAACTTGTCAAACGCAAACATCAAAGTCTCACAGGGAACAATAGCGGTACCGGTATGCTTCCAACAATTTTGAATTGTCGCAGTCGTAACATCCACCCACGCCTTGGTTGACCACGTCATTGCCTGGAGTACACTGGCACTGTAAAAGATCTTGGGTTTCTTCGTCATCGCATCGTCGGACACTCTCGCCTCCATCGAATTCACAATGTTGATAGCACGGTCCAACTGTCGGCGGCGGTAATGCACCTTGACCACTTCCTGTTACATCCATTATCGTTTCGTGTTACAAAGGATATTATTTTATACCAGTTTGCAAAAATCGGGGGATGACTGTACTGTATATATTTTTATTCCGCCAATCTAATCTGCAAATGAGAGAATCTCTCATTTGCAGGGGCCAATAGAAATGGAGTAAGTCGAAATATTTGTAGTGGTACAATGTGATTGGCTTAAGCTATGAATTTACTCGAGTATGATTGGCTCTTCTGCAAATGAGACTATTTCTCATTTGGAAAACCTCCCGTCCGAGCCAGTTAATGCCTAAAATACTTCTGTGTCCGAAGCTCTGTCCAAATTGTTTTCACGTCCGAGTCGTTATGGTATGGGTATCAAAACATTTTAATAAATTTCGATGGTTCCAGTCCTTGGGAAACAATATCATTGGTTTACAATTGGCTTAAATAATTCAAGTTTGGACCAATCATCATACCTGTGTCGTTATAGTGTACATGTCGCAATATTAACCGAAGCGACTTCAATGATGATTCTGACATCGCCAACCGATTCAGATTCCGGAAGGGGGTTTACCCCGAGAACCCTCCTGCAGACTTCAACGAGCTTGGGAAACCCACACACAACATACTGTATCCACAAATTAGTGTTGACGTATTGTCACTTTCCAGACCCCGTCGAAGACAAATTCCCCGAGTAAGTGAGTGGCGCACCCACTCAATTGGCCAAATACCCATTCACTCAGGGAATTTGGTACTATTGACCTAAAACGTCCCTGAGACAATCCTAACAGTACTGTAAAGTACAATCCTAACATTAAACACCATTACGAAGGCCTACAACGTTGTACAACGTACCAACGGTGAATACTACTTCGAAATACTATTGTGCTTTTCACTCGTTTTGGCTATTCACACCATAAACCTGGGTGTTTGTTACATAGACCCCAGTGTTTTAGATACAGCGAACCGGGGAGAAACTGGGCCCCCCCAAGAAACTCGACCACCTCTAAAATGTGATGTATTTTTATTTAAAATACACTCATCGTTAAACTGAATAAATAGTCAGCCAATCAGATTTATTTGACTAAGATGGCTGTGATCGGACATTTCAAAATCAACCACGCTCACCATTTCAAAAACATCACTTTCAAACCATCCTTCAAACCTTCCTTGCAGCCGATCTCACGCCACCACGCCGGCACCAGCAATTGTACACCCTGGCAAAAAAACAAGCGCACCTTGCTCAATTCGATGGGCTTGGTGTCAGCAGCCGTAAGTTTTGTATGGAGAATGGCATTCCACGGACACATGGACCATCTGGATGACACTCCATGCGAAGCTTACGGCTGCTACAAGCACGCGAAACGGCCGGCGCTCGGCGGACAAGGCGCCAAGGGCCATGATCCCTTTCAAGTACGACTTGCTCACGTTCATGAAGGATGCGCGTCGCAATCAGCACATCCTTACCTCAATGCACATGATAAACTTCTCGAAGACCTATCTCAAGGCTTGGATGGATACGTATGTCGACGGAAACGTGGACCCCTACAAGTCACTCCTACGCTTGTGCCAGTCGTTTGCCACACGTCACCGCTTTTCGAAACTCATACCATACTACACGAAGCTCCCAGAACTCGACATGGCGCTCATCCTGAATGACTTTGCGGCGACGTTTTGAAACAAGTACAACGACCAAATTATCCGCCACAATATCAACGCGGATGAGACGGCCGTTTACTACGAAATGCCACCCGGCAAGATAATCGGCAAGTCATCATAGGTTGATGTGAGGAAGAAAGATTCTGTCCGACTCACTGTTATGTTGTCCTGCCGTGCCACGGCGCACTACTCATGTGATATTGTTTGGAAATTTTAGTGTAGGATCGAAATTACATATCCTTTTCAACGTGCATGGTACTTCTGGTGGCCCGATTGACTAGCACGAGCTTGCAACGTATCCCAGCGGACACTACTACGATGTGCAAAAGTGTGGGTGGATGAATGGTTGTGTGTGGTGGACGTATCTTGACATGCTACAGTATGAGATACATGGACCCACCGTCATCTTGGTGTACAATTTCGACGCTCGCGTTACCCAAGACTCGTCATAGTCAATTGCTCATGACTTGTGTAGTGTGCTAGAGCCGCTCCCTCCCAAATACACCGGCGTGTGTCAACCGTTAGAGGTTGGCGTCATGGTTCCATTCAAGAAAATGCACTGCACCTGTGGCTCGAAGAAACCCCCGTGGTCACTGCAGGTGAAAAGCGCTTGGCCATGATCAAGCGATCGATCAAAGCCTGGGATAGGATTTCTGCCGACGCGATCAAGAAGTCCTTTGTAAAAGCCATTCCTCGACCGGAAATAGTTTTAGTATAATTACTACGTAATATGTCTAGTAATTGTGTGTGCGAAGGACTTCGTTGTTTGTATGCTATTTTCGGCGTCTTAATCTAAGGTTTCACAAATATGCAACAAGTTTCCCTTGTAACGTTACATGAATTTTAGCCAATCAGACATTGATTGATTTTTGCGTTTATTTGATTTTGGTCCATAGACAACTGTACAACAGGAATTGTATCCACACCATGCCCAGTTTCTCCCCGGTTCACTGTAATCCGCACCGTGATTTAGGATGTCACGTTTCGTTACAGAGTGGTATAGGGAGGTCATTTATGCATTAACCAGAAAAAGCAAGGTGAAATAGGCAATTTTGTATGAAGCTCAAGGTGGATCACCTTGCGAATTCCATAAATAATTCTGAAATTGTATAATTTCAATTAAATATATCTTCAAGTTTGTATTGTTTAATTTTATGTTGCATGTGTCTGTCTGTTTTTGGAATTCGCAAGCCAGGTCACCTTGCGAATTCAAAATTGTCGTCCAATTTTGTCCAATCAGATACCGTGAAATCACGAAAATCAGTGCGTAGATACATCACGTCCTGCTGCGATATATTCTACTCCTGTGATGGCGGTTGATGCAAGGAGCCTTGAGATAATTATGTAGGCTGTGTATGAGAGCAAGATCATGTGATGTGGTATTAAGGACTCGGTCAATTCAAACAGGTCTCATTTCACCACTTGCCTACTAACCCAATGAAATTGGTCATCCCTCATTCCACCATCCAGCCCGTGTCGGTGCCGTACACCTCCCTGCCGGTGCGATCACGTGGTTGCGCGGACGATGGCGCAAGACGTCTTAGTGGCACCCATCGCAAGTGCTGAAGTGGCGGATTTAGCACTTTGCGATGAGTGCTACCAAGACCTCTTGCGCCACCGCGTTGGCCCGCCAGAGCCACCACGGCATTGCGACCCAACCGAGCGCACAACATAATGTTAGCTGTAAGGGGAGAATAACATTGGATATAGTCGGAGTACACTCATCAGTGCACAATTCTCTGGAGCAGCATCACACAAAGCTCTACAAAATTCAAGCGTCCAAACAGTTCAAAATTGGAACATCTTCTGTCAGTGTTATAGCCAATCGTGTGTAAGAAGAAAGGTGTGATGGACTCTGATTGGATATTAAAAAGGAGCAAGGTGGCTGCTGCTCACCTTGTGAATTCCATTAACAAGTCAACTCACTCGTTTTTGCACATTTGAAAAGTGCAAATCGAAGTTATATCTGCTATTCTCGGGACATCATCATGAACAACTTTTGATATTACAAATGACACATTGCGCCGAAGTTCTACCGTACAGCGATGTACGTATGGTGCCACATCGTAGAAAACCACGCCATCTTCTTGTTCCATCGCGTAGTACATGCAGGCAGGCATGCTACCTGCATGTACACCCAGGTTTATGGTGTGAATAGCCAAAACGAGTGAAAAGTACAATAAGTTACACAGTATTATTTTATGTAAGCTGCACCATTGCTGGTAGTAATTCGAGGTAAGTCCTCCGAGTAGTAACAGTTAAATTGGATTTTGAATACAGTACAGTACCTCATCACTTAAACTAAGCTTAATAAGCTTAAACCATACTATACAAGGCGGCAGTAGCCATGAGTAGTCTATCGGGGAAATGCTATTAAAAGTAAGCTTAGTATACCACACAAGGCGGCCACGGCCATGAGAAAGTAGCATATCAGGGAAATGCTATTAATGTCGCTAGGCTTAGTGGAAATGATATCATTACACGAACGATGAAAGCATATTTCCACAACTACAAATGTTCCTTATACTTCGAAGTATCTTCGGAGCATCAACCTACACAAGCAACTACCTAGTACTTCAATACTTGCCCCTCCAATTTTTGTACAGTGTACAGTATTCCCTTGTATTCAACTTTCAGATTGCTACGCGTAGACTCAGTTGGTTGTCGGGGTTCCGGTAATATCGTTACGTAGAATATACTGTATATATTTGATGGGCACAATCGGATTCGACATCGTTTACACTATGCATGGCAGCAATGGGGTACAATTCCATAAATGTGGAAGTGATTGCGATATTTTTGAGTTGAGTTCTTTGAGTTCGGTGTAAATTGAATTAGTGTGATTCTGCATTCAGTATTGGATTAAATATACTAATGTACTACACGTAGTATAACGTTAGTCGTCGACGAAGGGCTTAGTTTAGGACAGCGCAACTACTACTACTACGTAGGATTTTACATTCACACAAACTCAAATATTCTGTTAATGTGTATTTCAAAGCACAAATTAATACTACGTCACACTACAGCCCCCCGCCCGCCCCTAAAATTATACACTATGTATGTACAAATATGTAGTTGGGATTGGGGCTGTGTTCGGTTGGTAATAATTTATATACTACTCCCTCTGTTCCAAAATAAGTGCGCGAAGCAGGAAGTTGATGTATGCCTCCTCCAATAATAATACAAAACACTCCAACCTTCAATATGCATTTATACAGGTGTAACGATACATTGGGCCAATCAGAGGATGCCAAATCCGTGTCTCAGGACGAATCAAATGGCGACTTTCAGTAATTCTGACACT
>NW_009798402.1:6813-8188 GCF_000520075.1 Aphanomyces astaci
GGATATTTGTATACAATATTTTGAACGCGGGTAATGGCGTCATCTCTTGAGATTTCCCGCTCATTGTTGCATCTACGGGGAGCTCTTGGTGCGCTTGTACTCATGATCCAATCATAGCAGCGCATTTCGATTTGAGGCAGGTGACACCATGTTTTCAAATTTACTTATGAATATAATGAGGTGTCATGTCCCCCCTCCTCAGACTCGCGCACATATTTTGGAACAGAGGGAGTACGCGTAGTAGTCGGTGATGTGTGGCATAATGTTGGCCAGGTGTAGGAAGATGTGCTTTGTGTTAGGTGATTGTGGGTGAGGAGGTGAATACATGCGATCTCCATAGCATATTGCTCATAACGCTAGTGTAAAATATACGATGTCAATTCTCCGGGATATCGAAACCTTGTTATCTTTGGGGGATGATGCTAACAATATATTGACTTCAAAACTGCCAGCTTTAATGATGATAGGATACAATGCTGTGAGGTCTGCAGGTTGATATGCTGTGAAATTGCGCGATGAATACATATTTGCCCCCCTCAAACTACAGTCTAGGATTCAATGTAGTTATGGGGAAGGACTTGAAATGTGAAAGGGGTGGCGCAACTACGATTCAATCTATCCCAGCTAACGAACGTTACAACTCAAATCAGCGCCCCCAAACTTATTAAATGATGAATATCAGTATCATGTATAGTACCAGCCCCCTTCACTTATAGCTACATGTACTGCAGTTGTTCACCTATGAACGATAATTTTCTTTTAGAATCTCGTAGAGTTCTCAATTATGATTATCACATGTCGCTAGTAAACACATACGCCTCGCATCTACTGTTAATGTTCAAACTATATATTCACTACAACTATCAAACGTTTGAAAATCAATGAACTATATAGTTTTCGGGAAATATTATCGTATACTTCAAGTAATGTACTAGTACAGTACAATCATAGACTAAATTTCTGTACACTAGTGTGGTAAAGGGCAGAGGCAACCAACCGTCGGCTGAAACGAGTGGTCATGATCAAAACTACAAATGCTACAACAATCTAACCCTCAAATAGTGCAAGTCATATTTTTATTGGAGCAACTGAACTATAGCCGTAGAGCTGCACGCTCAGGAAATCACTGCAATAAATAAATTTGTAATATTCACATACACAATCAAATTGCAAACAATGAATGTGCGATAACGTAAAAAATCAATTTAAGATCTATGTTCAAGAACCAATCAAACGGCTAAAAACTATTTGAAGCAAACCTTTGCAAATAAATATCCTCTTCATGTCTATCCGGAAAAGGGAGAATGCATATTGGAACGCTCGTTGCGAATTTATAACCCGTGCAAAAGAATTATAGTCCCTCTAAAATTATATA
>NW_009798402.1:10216-12926 GCF_000520075.1 Aphanomyces astaci
TTATAACCCGTGCAAAAGAATTATAGTCCCTCTAAAATTATATACCCTAAACACAAAATTTGTAAGCAAATGATCATACTTTGATCAAGATAACAACATGTGCCTTAAATTGATTCTCAAAACGGTAACAAATTTACTTGGTTTTTGACGTTTTTCTCATGCAATACGACTGCAAAACACAATATAATCGGTATGTGGCTGTAAAGCATTACTTCAGCTATTTTCTCCAAGTTTCGGAGGTTGCCTGAGCGTGGAGATTTGGAAATTCTCCCGAGCCGCCTTCCACAGATGTGTCTTAAATTGACTTTTTACGTACTTGATCATTCGCAACGTGCAACAATGCTCATCAATGAGAAATGACGCCGTGGATATAACAAATCAAAATGACAAATTAGTAAGGAAACGAACGTTACAAGGACAATACATTATTGTGCCAAGTCTTTAGTTTCGTAGCGCTGCGCGTGAATAAATGGGATCTATGCAAGTGCTGCAATTCACATTTTCATGGCTGTGAAACTATCACTATTTAACGTACCATTGCGGAATGGTCGTGGAATATTTCTGTCCATACAAGGGGCTGGTCGCGGAATATAGCCGTGTTGATGAGATGAATGAAACAAGTATAGGGGAGTGCCTACATGCTTATTGGGGCTACGTTGTGCCCTTATGTAGGTTTAGCGATTGAGATGTGACTACTTTAGCTAGAAAATATTAGCTACGCAGCTAGCTACAGTACAAGAGTGCAGCTGCAATACTATCGACGTCCATCATGCTTCGCGTATTGCTCATAACCTGTAGATATCCCTTCATAATTAGCTGCAACGATAAAAGCAACATGATACATTCTCATTTAAACTACATGCTGAGCACAAGCCACTATAAGGCAGGGCTACGCTCGACTAGCTACAGACTTCCTTTTTCCACATTCAATTCACATGCCGTGAACCAGCTCAAACCCTCAACAATTCAATTCACATCATTCTTGTACGAATCCACAATATAGTGTAGCACTGAATTTATCCCCCCAGCTGATTGCGGAGTCACGATGCTAGCTCCTGGCTAGCATCGATTGCATGGCTAGCATGGGCTTGTTAATGTGTGCTATGAAACAAGCTGGTATACTCTGACCAGCATTAACATGACTGCTTCGGATATACCCCTTGATGTGGTAATAAGGACAAGTGCAATATCATACCGGTAGCGTTGGGCTCCTATTTTTACTCTTTTGTGCATGATAGATAACGTTAGGGAGGGTGGACAACACAAACACATTGTATTAATGTAACGATGGCAAGGTTGCCGACCAAGAATACAGCTTGTCGCATCGTTAACAAAACGATGGAAAGGCTGTCGAACCAGCTAAAGATTGTCGCACCATTAACGTGCAAGGCCGTTGAAGAAGCCGTAGAGAAAAATTTACTTGATGTTAGTATAGTATACGATTTCGTAGTTAGTAGTTTAAGACGACAATCTAATCACTTTGCAATTTACTCTGTGAAGCTCGCTACCGCTACATTTGGTAGCACTTCCTGGTTCAGTTCGGCAGCAAGGACTTACACCGAGGGGCATAGCTCAGAGGTTGTAAGGTTACTCAATCTAGTTCAGGCAAAGGTTGAACGGCGACCTTTCATAGCGACTAGTGTCGAGTAGCGATCGCATAAGTGTTCCTTTTTCCTCGACAGTACTCTCCTTAGTATCCGATATCAGAGTCGGTGGTAGGGGCAGCGTCGACTTGGGAAAGGGACATTTGTTGCGTGAGAAGAGTCACTGCCGACAAAAAAGTAAGCGACTGCGGCGAGTGGGAAAGTCAAAAGCGGAGCGAGCGGCAGCGGCAGTGGCGAGCGAGAAGGTTATCCAGTGAGACCTACGCAGCGAGGATAGCGACTTAAGTAGTAACCGAATTAAGTACGCTCTCGACAAACTTACCAAGGTCAAAGCAACTGTGAGTCTGTCGTCCGAAAACGTAACCGAAGCGATTGACACGCATCTGTTGGCCAGACCGAAGATCTAAGCGAAGAAGACGAAGGTCGACACTAAGGTAGACTTAGTTGATTACTTAGAGAGCCTGTAATAAATCCTTTTTTCCAATCGAAATCATGGAGGGAGTGTTTGCGAGGCTAGTTGGGGCTATGGAGCACCACGAGCACTCTGATGAACTCGTACCATGAGCAGCATTGCATGCTATTTGCTCTTTATAAGCGACTTGAACGCCGCCGCACTGGTGATACAGTACTAGTATGTAACTACCACGGCAGCCATTTTAAATGACAAAAAGTATTTGCAACTTACATTTAAGCGTAAAGTACGTAGGTGTTGTAGTACTACAAGTTTAAAGTTAGCTTAGTCGTGGTAGTTGAGTGTAACGTGACCAGTTAGTACGCTATGAAGGTGGAGTCCAGAAACTTGAATTTCTACAGATTGGACCAACTGACCTAGTCAAGCAACCCGTGGCACTCTTTGGAATGGCTATGTCGGCAATTTGCGACTGCGTCCTTGTCCGTATGCACTTCACTCACTCCGCAAATCTGAACTCCTGAAACTAAATGCAGTATAAATTAATAGAGGAGTTTGTAAATAGTGTCCAATACTTAGAAAGTAACAAATTTACCTGTGAAGTTCATCGCCTAAACTAATAATTCGATTATGCAGTCGAAGCGGCGCGTCTTGTCTATTGGAATCACTATTCAAAACTCAAATATCATAACGGACT
>NW_009798402.1:13294-14722 GCF_000520075.1 Aphanomyces astaci
AATCTAGTTCAGGCAAAGGTTGAACGGCGACCTTTCATAGCGACTAGTGTCGAGTAGCGATCGCATAAGTGTTCCTTTTTCCTCGACAGTACTCTCCTTAGTATCCGATATCAGAGTCGGTGGTAGGGGCAGCGTCGACTTGGGAAAGGGACATTTGTTGCGTGAGAAGAGTCACTGCCGACAAAAAAGTAAGCGACTGCGGCGAGTGGGAAAGTCAAAAGCGGAGCGAGCGGCAGCGGCAGTGGCGAGCGAGAAGGTTATCCAGCGAGACCTACGCAGCGAGGATAGCGACTTAAGTAGTAACCGAATTAAGTACGCTCTCGACAAACTTACCAAGGTCAAAGCAACTGTGAGTCTGTCGTCCGAAAACGCAACCGAAGCGATTGACACGCATCTGTTGGCCAGACCGAAGATCTAAGCGAAGAAGACGAAGGTCGACACTAAGGTAGACTTAGTTGATTACTTAGAGAGCCTGTAATAAATCCTTTTTTCCAATCGAAATCATGGAGGGAGTGTTTGCGAGGCTAGTTGGGGCTATGGAGCACCACGAGCACTCTGATGAACTCGTACCATGAGCAGCATTGCATGCTATTTGCTCTTTATAAGCGACTTGAACGCCGCCGCACTGGTGATACAGTACTAGTATGTAACTACCACGGCAGCCATTTTAAATGACAAAAAGTATTTGCAACTTACATTTAAGCGTAAAGTACGTAGGTGTTGTAGTAGTACAAGTTTAAAGTTTGCTTAGTCGTGGTAGTTGAGTGTAACGTGACCAGTTAGTACGCTATGAAGGTGGAGTCCAGAAACTTGAATTTCTACAGATTGGACCAACTGACCTAGTCAAGCAACCCGTGGCACTCTTTGGAATGGCTATGTCGGCAATTTGCGACTGCGTCCTTGTCCGTATGCACTTCACTCACTCCGCAAATCTGAACTCCTGAAACTAAATGCAGTATAAATTAATAGAGGAGTTTGTAAATAGTGTCCAATACTTAGAAAGTAACAAATTTACCTGTGAAGTTCATCGCCTAAACTAATAATTCGATTATGCAGTCGAAGCGGCGCGTCTTGTCTATTGGAATCACTATTCAAAACTCAAATATCATAACGGACTCAAACGTTATGTCCATTCTACTCCGACGCCTCCAAAAATGTTACTACAGTGCTGGAAAAAACGTTAGCACATGTGCGTTTTTTCGAGCTACCGCGCAAAAAAGCTATTTTTGTTACTACAAAACCATGTCGAACTGTTATGATTGGGCACAGCTATAAAACACACTACAAGTCCAATCGAGGACGCTTAAGGATTTTATGACGTGGCTACGAAAACACGGGATGGAAGTAAGAATAGCCGACTCTCTCTTAACTGCATGCAACTTGAACAGTTCTCAGCCTAGCAACCTGCAATTTTAAACACATATCAAA
>NW_009798402.1:16999-18337 GCF_000520075.1 Aphanomyces astaci
TACCTGAAGGTCCCCCAAGCCTATGGCAAACGCTTTAAAGGCGTAAGGCCTCCTAAACTCAGCGATACCAACCTCCGACTCATGTTCCGCGAGGTCTCGAAAACGGGTTTGTCGTCGTCCAAGATCGTTGCTCAATTTGACCTACCCATCCCCTCTCGTGCCGTACGATACAAGTTGTCCTCCAACACGATTTTCAAGTTTGTGAAGCGCAACTCGGCGTCAGCGCTCACTGAGAAGCACAAGAATGTGAGGCTGAATTTCGCTTTGGGGCATCTCCGCAAACCACCCCAGTGGGACAAGATCATTTGGTCCGACGAGAAGAAATCAATCTCGACGGTCCAGATGGACTTCAGTGCTACTGGAGAGACTTGCGGCACGACCACGAGACGTACATGTCACGCAAATTTGATGGCAAAAGTTTGATGATTTGGGGGGCGTTTTCGTCGTCCGGTGTGAGCGAGCTAGCGTTCCTGGAAGGCAATCAAGACGCCGACAATTCTACGCCGACGAGATCTTGTTTCAACAAGATAACACCTCCATCCATCGTGCGAAGACCACAATGGAATTTTTTAAGGAGCAGAAAGTCACCGTTTTCGATCACCCTGCACTGTCCCCTGACCTCAATCCGATTGAGAATCTCTGGGGACGGATTGTACGTATCGTTTACAGCAATGGCAAGCAATATGACAACGTTGTGGACCTCAAGGCTGCGATCAAGCGTGCGTGGCCGGAAATCGACGATTTGACGATAAAAAACTTGGTGGATTCGATGCCACGCCGGTGCACGAGTGTCATTGCGATGGGTGGGGGCATGACCAAGTATTAGTCCAACTCGATTGAAGTTTTTGATTTCGTAATAATAAATTTTACATCGTTGTACTACAGTATTCTTTCTTTCATGTGCAAATATCAATTTTGTCGATTAATGGAAAAAATTTAGTTTGTACCAATTTACAGTTAAGATACTACTCTGGTTGTACAATACAGTGCTGGAAAAAACGTTAGCACATGAGATTTTTTTGGGTTTACTCAATCTGCACGAACATCTAGCTCTCAAGAATCATTCACAATACTTAAAATGACATTACACTAACGTTACAATTGAAGTCAATCTCGAAGTCATACTTTTTACGTTAACGTGATCGACCATTGATCGGCCAAATTTTCAAAATTTTCAAACTAAAATATCTCATTTGGTTTTCATGGCATTTCATTGAAACCAACATTTCCGGAAAGCTGACGGAAAGCTCTTTCGCGACATATTCAAATGTATCGATTTAAACAATACTTGGCAGGCCAAAAAAAAAGTCAAAGTTCGGCACTTTACACAGTCGACCA
>NW_009798402.1:19036-68027 GCF_000520075.1 Aphanomyces astaci
AAAAAAAGTCAAAGTTCGGCACTTTACACAGTCGCCCATTGATCGGCCAAAATTTACACTTGAATTAAGTATTGAAAAAAGTTGGGTCAATTTTTCGCTCCAAAAATTCAAAGACTATGTCTCAAAGGTTTACTAAATTTCAACAGGAAAAGGTATTGAGAGTAACAGCTGCAAGTATTGTTCAACGTTGAACAATGCGAGAAGGGATTGTTCAACGTTGTACGAGAAGGGATTGTTCAGCGTTGTACAATACGAGTAGGGATTGTTCAACGTTGTGCAATTGTATTTGCACAACTGATTTTGATTCATTCTTCAATTATCCTCCTGGTGCCCATTGTGGGTGCCTGCGGCGTAAGTTCGTCACCACCAAGTGTGCCTGCGTCCGTTCCGTACCTCCATACCGTTAGCCTTCTCTACAATGGAAGCAGTAAGTGGGGTCAGGGCAAAGGTTAACCAGTGAAGATCATTCTTCGAGGTGGGCACGGTGCCTAGGGAATTGTCGAGTCAAACCAACTTTCTTAACATCTTTTTTAACAATTTTCAATTTTCTTATCCTGTAGCGTAGCAACAAATTTTAACAACTACAAACACATTGTATGAACTGTTTTTATCAATCTAAATCACACAAACTTCTACGATATCGTCCGAATTCAACACTTGGACCGCCACGTCATCTTGAGTAGCTTTCTTTTTGCGCTTTGGCTTTTCCAGGGCTTGCGCTTGCAAAAGACCATGGTAATCAGAAGTGAACAGCTTACTACTGACTGTCAATCGCTTTCGTGGCGCGCGCTTTCGCTTCTTCTTGGGCGGCAAAAGTAGCACCTGATTGCGAACAATTGTCGTTCGTTGGAGCCAAGATTCTTCAACGTCTTTCTTGGCAACTTCAGCAGGCTTGTAGAGCGAGAGACAGTACATCATATTGTCCAACGATGGAGGGCACAGTCCGGTGCAAACAAATCCGGCCGAAATAGCTGATGAACTTGTATCATTTGCCCAAACGTTACAGGCAATTTTGATTGCATGCAGCTTCTTGATGGTTGAGTCCACGTCGGTCCAAAAAAGATCCCAAATTTCTTGGCGTATCGCATGTTTGAACGGCCGGAAGACCGTAACGTCCAACGGTTGGAACAGATGCGTTGAGTTGGCTGGTAGAAATTGCAGCAAAATGTCAAATGATGTCGCAGCGTCGTAGATGTGCTCGGAGTAATGCGACGAACACCTGTCCAAAATGAGCAAAATGGGACGAGGCGTCGAAATCGGGATACTTGAGTTGAGCATGGACATCCACTTGCGACAAATGAATGAGTTGGTCCACCCTTTTTCGGACGTCGTGATTGCGGCACCAGAAATAGACAGGCTGTCACATTCCAGTGTAGACACAGTGTCACCCGGGAGTACGAACAACGGTGGAATCTTTGTCCCGTTGGCAGCAACACATGCGACAATCGTGACGTGGGCTGAGGCTGTCGCTTCTTGAACGTAAACATTCTTGGTCGTGCGTTGGACAACCAACTTCCTTGACATCTTGGACGGCGAAAAACTTGTCTCGTCCATGTTGAAGACCCGTGATGGATCCATGTCAACAAGTGACATGGAATGAGCAAGCTCATGAAAGAACTCCACCACGGCATCGTTGTCGACACCGTTTCGCGGTTTGCTCAGAGTTCGTGCTTTCGCAATCTTGAGATCTTGATTGCGTTCGAGGAATCTTCTGTACCAACCGCTCGTAAGCTTGGTGTCACGTGGTGTATCATCTACCACTTGAAGTATCTCGGTTGCCTTGTCGACGATCTGACGACAGCCAACGGGTACCCCTTCGTGTTCCATTGCGACAATCCAAGTAGCCAAGTCGTCTTCGAACTCTCCTTCGGCAAGACAGGCGGCCTGCCCATCGTCGTCGGCCGGTTGTCGCCCGTGATTGCCTTGGCGACATGGGTGCGCAGTGTACGTTGGGGTATACCATGTGCCTCGGCAGCGGTCAAAACACTGTGTGTCTTGTTGAGCACAGCTCGGACAGCCATGTCCATCGCCTCCTGCGTGTAGGACGTTCTTGGCGGCATTTCAAATTCAAATATGAAAACCTCTTTAAAATTGAATTTTTTCCCTCCATCACATTATACAGGTAAGACTTATGACAAGGATTTATTTTGTCCAATGAAACATCGTATTAATTTCAATTGGACGAAACACCTTGGCCGATCGATGGTCATTTGGCCGATCAATGGTCGATCACGTTACATATAATCTGTCCGAACTGGTCCTAGAAACTATGTATACCTTGATTGGCTAAAATGTTTTCGAAATACGACAAAACGCAAGTATAACTGGCTGTATCCCGGTTCGGCTGCCTGATACAATGCTCAAGTATAACCGCAAAGTGATCATATTCACCCATAAACAAATCCCTAAATAGCATGAGAATCCCTGCGGAAATCGCCACAATCTTTTGGCGAAAGGGCACAAAATGTCAATAAGCCTGCGAGACGGATGGGAAGAAGCTGTGGATCCATCAACGAACCGCGCCTTCTACTTCAACCGTGCAAGTAACGAAACATCGTGGGTGAGACCTGCAGCGAATGAAGATGCATTGTGGAAGGCCCGCGCTCGAGTGGTTCTGACCAAGGAGGCGGCGGTAGTGCTGATCCAGAAGATGTGGCGCGCCAGAACTTCTCGACAGTACATGCAATCGCTGATGCAGTCCCTTTACAAGCGAATTTACGATCCCAGTACTCAAGAGTACTTTTACTACAACGCCCAAACTGGCCAGTCGTCGTGGATGACACCAAGAGGCCTCAAAACCAAACCTCAAACGTCACCCAATGTTGGAGATGAAAGCGATATGCTGCCGCCGGGGTGGCAAGCCACCTTTGACAACGTCACGCAGCGAGTCTACTATGTGAACGAAAGCACTGGGGAGTCCTCCTGGACAATGCCGCTGATGCCATCCCACATGTCTGACGAATTGGACGAGTTCAGCCATACGTTCCAAGACCACGCGTCGGCCATCCTCATCCAAGCAGCATGGAGAGGGGTCTTGGCCAGGAATCACTTTCGTGGCATGTTGGAAGCTGTCGACGGCAGTCCCATCTTTATTCACAAAGAGACACAAAAGAGGCAAGCTTCTATCTTACATCGGTATTCAATCGTCTAATCAATGGACATGGTAGAACGCGAGCACTGCTACCATTCGACCCTCTCCATCGCCGAAGAGTGGATAGCTCTGGCGGCATCTCTAGCGAACGATCGCTGAACTTGAGCAAGCGGCGACTTCCGCGGTCCAAAGCACAAGTAACTCATCTTGGTTTTGATGAAACAAAGCCGAATTGATCTGGTAGATCATCGTGGATGCTGCGGAAGACTCGGAGTTGGACGACATTCCAGTGCTGGAGGTGAACTTGAGTCGCCTGAACGCCGTGGTGATTTCTGGGCGTGTGTGGAACTTGGAGCACCTCGAAACTCTCAACCTTAGCGGCAATCAACTGGGGCGTATTCCATCTGCCATCCAAGACCTCACGGCGCTCGTCCACGTATTTCTATATACCTCTTGTGTGGAATACTGGCTGCTGAATGAGGTTGGTTGTAGCTGGACGTGAGCCACAATCACCTGACTTCGCTGCCAGTGGGGTTGCAAACCACAGCGACGCTTCGGCACTTAGACGCCTCGCACAACTATATCCGGTCGTTCTCTCCAAAGCTATGGAAACTGCGCGGGCTAACGTCGCTGGACTTGAGCTACAACGTGATGACGGACTTGCCGTTCATCGAAGGCGACCTGCGCTTGCTCAAAGAAACCAGCGCGTGGCAAGTCAGCATTGGCCTGCTCACTGCCTTGACAGCACTAAATTTGTCCCACAACCAACTCACCAAGTGCCCCGCTCTTATTGACAACTGCACAGCGCTCGCAACGGTGGACTTGAGCTACAACAGCATGCCAGCGCTCGAAAGTGAATTCGGCAACCTCCGCGCCTTGGAAGTGTGCTTGCTCCAGCACAACGCCCTTTCGGAACTGCCGGACAGTTTGGGTCGGCTGTCGAGTCTCCGCACTCTCGACATCAGCTACAACCAACTGCAATGCCTTCCTCCAAGGCAAGTCATATAGTCCAGTGTACGTATGTTAACTATGGTTGTAGTATTGGAAGTTGCGCTGCATTAATACGCTTGGACGGGTCGTACAATCAACTGACAGAGATCCCGTCGGGAATCAAATCCCTCACGAGTTTGATTTCGTTCGACTTGAGCCACAACCCATCGCTGGAGTTTCCGAATGTCCTTCCCTTTCTCGAGCGGCTTGAGACGGTGGCCCTCGATCACTGCGGTTTGCCTGATGTCCCAACGAACGCATTTGCATACTCCGCCGACATGCCCCTGCACACTGTCCGTCTATCTTCGAACGGAATTACTCAAGTTCCTCTGGACGTGGAGCTACTTCGCAACTCCCTCAAGCTGCTGCATCTGGGACGCAATGCCATCTCAAGCATCCCCACTCGCTTGTACGAGTGCACGCAGCTGGTGGAGCTGCATCTATCGCACAACCTAGTGGTCACCTTGCCGCCTGGGCTAGCCAACTTGAACCGTAAACTAACTTGCTCTTTTTGTGCTTTCCTAATTGACTTGAAGGCTTGGAGGTTCTAGACGTCTCGTACAACCAACTAACCGTCGTGCCTGACGATCTCGTCCGGCTATACCACCTGCGAATCCTCAACTTGGCGTACAACAAGCTGCACCAACTCCCCGGCCGCCTTGGTTTTTTACAGCGTTTGGAACACTTGGACCTGTCCCATAATGCGCTGCGGTGGCTGCCTACCACGTGCCACCACCTCGTCCGCGTCAAGTTCGTCTCTGCCGCGTTCAACCAACTGGAGCGCCGTCCGCCTTTCTTTTACGACGGTTCTGTGTATGTGGACTGGAGCAACAACCCATTCAAAGCCAGCGAAGTGACCTCAAGACCTCTGCTAGACTTGGTCGCAAAGGCCAAACACGATTTAGCTCAGCGCAACTACACCACCGCTGCGGCGTTGTTTAGCAACTTGCTAGAGCAGATAGCCAGCTTTCCAGGAGTGCCGAAAGAAGTCGAGCCGATTCGAGCTCAAGCCACGTTTTATCGAGGCATATGCCGGTACCAGCAGGTAGGTACTCAGAATGCTGCATTAGGTAGTACCTAATGAGTTGAGTGTGTAGATTTGCCAAGCCTTGGCAGCCATAGAGTCGTTGAGTGATGAAAGTTCGCTTTTGGAGAAAACAATCCATGAACAACGCTTGGTGGAACCGTGGGGGGTGAAAATCCTCTCAAACGACCAAGTCTTTGTAGCCCAAACTCGATTGAATGAGTTGGTGCAGCAGAAAATTACGTGGCGCACGGCCGTGACAGAATGGCAAGTTGAAGCTACTGACGATTTGAACCAGTCGATCCGGTTCAAAGTCGAGGCGACCACTGCTGCGTTCACATTGGGCAGTCTGTTTGTCAAGACTTTCCAGGTGCTATTATTAATAACTCTATTTTCTTGTGATCTAATAATGGGTAAAGTAGCTGCCAGAGGCCATCGAAATGCTCACTAACGCGCTCACGTACTTTACTAACGGCCTCACGCCGGGCGCGGTGCCGATTCTGCTTCAAAGGGGGGACGCCTGGGAGCAGTTGGGGCAGCCGCAGCTGGCTAAAGACGACTACAAGGTCGTGCTGGGTGTGATCCCATTTCACGAAGCCGCGACCGAGAGATTGGCGGCACTGGAAACCCATCAAGCCAAGTACCATGTTGGCTTTGACACGGACAGCTACAAGCGCGCGTTCGCGATCGAGCCGAGTGGCATCTGCCGCCGCCGCAACGATCCCATGATATCGCTCGCCCTGCTGAACGAGATTGATTCACCTGCAGAGTTTGGAGAAGCATGTGATAGCTTGCGAGATGCGAGGCAGCGGGCCGTGTACTTGGAGATGATGAAGAAGAAGGAGGCCAAGGTTGCCCGTCAGGAGCGTGTCGCGCAAGTCAAGCAACGCATGCGCGAGATCCAAGAATGTCGAGCCATGGAGAAGGAAGAGGAAGATCAGCTCGAACGAGAAGCAGAGATCGAGTTTGCGAGGCGGCAAAAGGCGCTGGAGCTCCAGCGGGAGGAGAACGAGCGGCAGTGGATGCAATATGAAGAAGCGGCGCAGCGGTGGGTGGAGAGTGAGCGTGAGCGCATCCGTTTGGAAGAACTCGAAGCGCTAGAGGAAGCAAGGAGGAAGGAAGAGGCCAAGGCCGAGTACAAGAAGCGGCTGGCTCGACGAGGCGGCCTTCGCCAAGGTGGGCGGACACGCGGTGGCAAGCGGTAGCATGATTTCATCCCAAATCATCCGGATAATACAGTAATTACCGGATACTAAGCGTTTATGCGATCTGATTGGAGCATTACATCGCCCTCGACGACGACGATGGGGGAAGCGGCGGCGTTTGCGCGGTTCCTACCTGGGCTGCGGAACTCCAACGCCGTGATACGAACGAAGACGGCCAGGTCGCTATGCATCTACCTCGAGTCGGAGGCGCGGGACCTCCCCATGGCGGACTACACGACCGTCGTGTCCGCCATCAGTTCATGCATCACCGAGATGGTGCTGGGGGCGGACATCACGGACCGCACTGGAGGCATCGTGGCCATGGACCATCTCGTGGACCTGTTCATCGCAGACAACAACGACTCGAAGATCGTCGAGTTCGCACACGCCCTCGTCAAAGTGTTTGAGAAGACGAGCAGCAACGAATTGCCGACGTTGCGCGCGGCGGGCCGGGCTCTCGGGCACCTCGTCTCGTCTGGCGGGACGTCCCTCATCGAGTTTGTCGAGGAATATCACATGAAGCCGGCGTTGCAGTGGCTCGGCAACGAGAACTTCCAGGTCCGTCGGCAAGCCGCGGTCGTGATCATGCGGGAACTGGCCATCAACGCGCCGGCCATTCTGTTCCGGCACGTCGACACGTTCTTCGACGTGATCTGGAATGCATTTGGAGACTCGAAGCAGCAGACGCGGGAAAGTGCGGCGGACGCGCTCCAAGCGTGCTTCTCTCTGCTCCAGGCCCGGGACAGCAACCGCAAGACGCAGTGGTACACCCGCACCTACGACGAGTGGCGGCGGGGGCTGGAGCGGGGGTCTCCCGAGTCGATGCACGGCGCCTTTCTCATCCTGAACGAGCTGCTTCGAAACTCGGGGGACTTTATGTTTCCCAATTTTGACAGGGTGGGTCATCTCGTGCTCGGGTACCAGACGCACAAGTCGTCTGTGGTACGGCGCGCCGTGATCAACCTGCTGCCGCGCCTGGCCAAGTTCAACTCGTCGACGTTTCTCGAAAAGTTCTACCGCCCTAGCATGCAATACCTGCTGGAAGTGGCGAGCCAGACCAACCCCCCGGCTAGCACAAGGGGGGATGCGCTGCTGAGTATTGGCAAGCTGAGTCTGGCTATCGGCAGCCCCCTCAGCCGCGATGAAAAGACGCTGGAAAACATCACGCACTGCATCAAGCTGGGGCTAATAAGGAAGAAGGGCGAGAAGAAGGACGTGGAAACCCAGCGGGAAGCGCTCAGCTGTCTGCGCATGCTGGCAGAAGCCACGTCGCTGGGCCGGATCAACCTAGACTCGACCATCCAGTGTGTGCTCAAGTGCGACCTGGACAGAAGTATGATCGAAACCCTCGCGACGCTGCTCAAGAGGCTGCCGGCCGAGAAGCCGCGCATCCAGTCGGCCCTCTTTGAGCGGCTCATGGAGCTGCTCGAAGTGAACACATCCAAGAAGGATATGATGGCCATCTCGGCATCGCCGAGCCGGCACCGCAGCAAGACGTTCAATAACCTCACGGGCTCGGGAGGCAACAAGGTGCTCCATCTGCTCTCGAACGCCATCTCTGGCGGGTCCAAGCTCGAATACTCGTCGTCGATGCCGATTTTGCACTCGGAGTCGAGCCAAACCATCATTGCAATGCAAATTCTGGCGCTGGACACGCTCTCAACGTTTGATTTCCAGGGGAATCCGCATATCCCGATCCTCCAACGCGTGCATTCGCATGTAGTCAAGTACCTGGACCATGAGATCTCAAACGTCCGCAAAAGCGCCGCGATCACGTGCTGCAAGCTGGTGCTGCCTCAAGAAGCCCCCCCCGACGACTTGTTTGCAGTCGCGGCCGTGCTGGAGAAGCTGCTTACAGTTGGCATCGCCGACACGGAGGCCGAGATCCGGTCCAAGGTGCTGGCGTCCCTCGATGCGCGCTTCGACGGACTCCTCGGCCAGCCAGACAACCTCCGGGGGCTCTTCATCGCCTTGAACGATGAAGTACTAGACATTCGAGAGTCCGCCATGACCATCTTGGGCCGTCTGAGCTTGCATAACCCGTCGGCGGTCCTGCCGTCGCTCCGCCAGACACTGGTGCAGCTGCTAGCCGAACTCGAGTGCGCCAACGACATCCGGGTCAAAGAGGATGGCGCGGTGGTGCTCGGCCACTTTCTCAAAAGCGCCGGCAGCTTAACCAAGCCATATGTGTTCCCAATCCTCAAAGTACTCATGCAGAACCTCCGGGACGACGACCGGAGCCTGAATAAGGCAGTCGCGGGTACGCTCGGCGAGCTCGCGGTCGTGGGCCAGGATTTGCTCCTTCCCCACTTGCCCCAGTTGATTCCAGAACTAGTCGCAGAGATGAAAGAGATGAAGAGCAGCACGGCTAACGTGGCCAAGATGGTTGTGGTCGTGCGGACGCTGGGGCTACTTGTCGGCTCCACGGGGTACGTCACCCGACCGTACCATGAATATCCCGAGATTCTGGAGGGGTTGAGTGCGGCGCTACAGCGGTCGGGGGACGCTAACGCCAAGCTGCGCATCGAAGCTGGGCGGACGCTCGGGATTCTCGGCGCGCTCGATCCGTTCAGCTTTAAGCTATTTCAATTGGAAAGACAAGGTCGAAGTTTAGGGTCCGGCCAAGTAGCGACCAAACAGCTGGATCTGCAGCTCACGAAAGCGTTCAAGGGCCACGACTTATTGTTTGGGCCGACAGTCAAGCGGGAACCTAGCAAGAAGAAGACGACCGCGGCGGTGACGACGACGACTGAGTTGGCCGAGAAGTTTGTGATCCAGTGCATAGCCCCAGAAGAGCTGCTGCCGTCCCTCGTCGCCGGCGACCAGTACTTCCCCGCCGTGGCAATCAACGCCCTCATCCGAATCTTGAGCGAGCCGAGAAACTCGATCCACTACCAAGGCACGATCCTCGCCATCATGTACATCTGCTCTGGGCTTGGCAAAAAGGTGGAGCCGCAGCTGCACCGGATCGTACCGGCGTTCTTGGTGGCTTTGGATGCAGTGAACACCGACCTCAAAGTATTTGTACTGGACCAGTTGAGTGCGCTGGTGCGGCTCATGGAGGACAAGATCCAGCCGTATCTCGACCACGCTGCCGTGGCGTACCTACTCCGCCAATATGGGAAGAAACACTTGGCGAATGTACTCAATCTCGTGCAAGAGGTGGCGTCATGTCTGGGCGACGGCTTCCGCGTCTACTTGTCGGACGTAGTGCCCGAGCTCTTGGCGGTGATCCGGGCTGAGCGAGACAACGCCCATCAACGCCCTCACACTGGCTTGGTGCTCAAGACCATCGTAACGCTGGGAAGACTTCTGGATGGGTATTTGCACCTGATTCTGCCCGTGTTGGTCAAGCTTATCCAGTCCAACGCTGACGTCCAGCCACGCAAACAGGCGCTGGGGACGCTGGGCTCGCTCGTACGAAGGCTCAATGTGTCCATGTTTGCATCCAAGATCATCCATATGCTGGCGCGAATCATCAGCAGCAACGCCCAGAATGACTTGGTGTATTTGGCCATGGACTGCCTCGTCGCTATGATGTACACCCTCGGCGATGACTACGCGATCTTTGTGCCAGTGGTCAACCAAGTACTCAACCGATCGGCGCACTCTGGCGAAATGTTTGAGAGGTATGACCTGCTCGTGTCCAAATTGCTCAAGTACCAAGCGTTGCCAGCGACTTCGTGGGCAACAGACCCGTCCAAGCAAATGCAGCAGCAGCGGGAGATCACCGTGTTAGACGAGAACGAGTCGTCCACCAAAGCCTTGCCAATCAACCAATTGCACCTGGTGAAAGCTTGGGAAACGACCCAGAAGAGCACCAAGGATGACTGGCACGAGTGGATGCGCGCCGTGTCTGTGGAACTTCTGCGCGAATCGCCGTCGCCGGCCCTCCGCGCATGCAAAGAACTGGCGTCCGTCTACCAACCGCTGGCCAAGGAGCTCTTCTACGCATCCTTTTTCTCTGTATGGCCCCATCTGACGTCCCATACCCAGGAGAACCTGCTGCGGACGCTCGAGACAGTACTCCAGGCGGCCAACTTGCCCAGCGAAATCCTTCAAACGCTGCTCAATTTGGCAGAGTTCATGGAGCACTGCGACCAGACGGTGGACCGGTCGTCGCTGCCGCTGGACATCCGGCTCCTGGGCACGATGGCGGAGAAGTGCCACTCATTCGCCAAGGCATTGCATTACAAGGAGCAGGAATTTCATGCGACACCGTCCGCCGCAGGTATCGACGCGCTCATTAGCATCAACAACAAGCTCAACCAGTTCGAAGCCGCCGTGGGCATTGTCACATATGCCCAGATCCACCTCCCCAAGGTACCCGTGCAGGCATCTTGGCATGAAAAACTGCGACGGTGGGACGATGGACTTGCCGCGCACGAGCACGTCCTCGCGCGGGACCCGACCAATATTGAAGCCATGTTTGGCAAGATGCGATGCTTGTTTGCGATTGGCCAGTGGCAGGCGCTGCAGGGGCACATCGAAGCCACCTGGGCCAAGGTGTACCCCGTAGACGATGACATAGGCGCCAACCTGCTCGATGTCCCGCCAGCGTTCAAGAAGGAACTGTGCAGCAGCGCCGCCCGTGTCGCATGCACGCTGCAGCAGTGGGACCTCCTTCCCAAGTATATCAATTCCGACATGGACGAAACAGAGGCATTTCTGTTCAAGTCTCTCACGTGTATTCGTGCTCGGGAACTGGACGACGCCAAGCGGGCGATTGAAGACTGCCGAGCTGTGCTAGACCCGACCATCCAGACGTTTATCAGCGAAAGCTACGCAAGGGCGTACATGCCGTGCCTGGTGCAGCTTCAGAATCTAGCCGAACTGGAAGAAGTCATTAGCCATCTCGACGGCGGCGGCGATTTTGCGCGGCTCCAGCAGATCTGGACCACGCGCCTTCTCGGAGTCGACAGAGATATCAAAGTGTGGCAGCATTTGATGCTCGTGAGGTCCTTGGTTCTGAACCCGAAAGACGACGTCCATGTATGGCTCAAATATGCGCGGCTGTGTCGGCAGAACGGCCAGCTGCACCTGGCGTTCAATGCACTGGCTAACGTGGGGGCGGACGTACTGGCGCTGCAGCTGGCCGCGCACCCGAATGTGCCGCTGCTAACCAACTTGGAGCAGCACAATCCCCGCGTGGCATTTGCCTATCTCAAGCACTTGTGGGCTGACAACAAGGAAGAAATCGCGCTCAAGCAACTGCAATCGTTTATTCACGTGCTAGAGCAAGACCATACTAACGACTATGTGTCCCTGCGTGTGCAAGCGTACACTCAATTGGGCAAGTGGCAAATGACTCTGATGGAACCGAAATTGCACCACGAAATGCAGCGTTATGACCAGGTATGTATATATATATTGTTGATTTGATATACAAATTTGGGGTGCAATCGAATCGATCCACAATCGATCGGATTGGTTGAATTTCATTGAGAAGGTGGTTTTGATTGGATAATAATTTTGAGCTTCTCTGAGGTAGCCAATCAATTCGATTTAAATTCCAACGAGAAACCACAACACGAAGTTTCACTCGAAAGCACTATATATATATAATATTGATTTGATTCGACTTTCTAAACCATGTGCAATCTACTCGATCACGAATCGCTCCCATTGGTCCGTCTGAAATTCCCTTGTCGCTGATTGGATACATTCTTTTTTCGTTTGCCGTCGTGCTTTGTGCGGAATCACCAAAACGTGAAATATCCCGAGTGTTTTTGACATGCGTTTCATGATGACGAATCGCACAACTATCTAGCATTTTTTATAATATATATATATATGTCCAGTGCTTCGTTGTGTCATATATATATTTATGGACGCACATGGTACATAGGTATTAGAGTGCTTGAAAACTGCGACGGTGCTCGACCCAACCAACTACAAGGCATGGCATGAGTGGGCTCTAATGAACTTCCGCGCCGCCGAAGCCTCGAAAGATGACAGCTACGTCACCAACGCCCTCGACGGCTTCTTCAACTCGATCACATTTGGCCATTCCCGGTACGACGTGACCAAGGATGTGCTGCGGTTGCTCACGCTCTGGTTCAACTATGGCGGGCGGCTCGTCGAAGTGCACGACGCAGTGAGCGACGGGCTAGCCAAAGTGTCTATCGATACATGGCTCGAGTTCATTCCGCAGCTCATTGCGCGGCTACATTCGTCCCAGACCAACCATTTACTCAACCATCTGCTCACGCGTATCGGGCACCACCACCCCCAAGCGCTGATTTACCCGATTACAGTCGCGTCCACGGCCGTCGGCGCCAAGCGCAAGGTCGCCGCCGAGGGGATTCTGGCCGCCGTCAAGCGCCATTCACCGCAACTCGTACAAGAAGCAGAGCTGGTTTCCCGCGAACTGATCCGAGTGGCTATCTTGTGGAATGAACTGTGGCACGGCGCGTTAGAAGAAGCTTCCCGCCTCTACTTTGCCGTACATGATGTCCAAGCGATGCTGAATGAACTGGCGCCGCTGCATGCCCAGCTGGATAACCTCGGGGTTGGGGACGACGTGCCCACACTTCGAGAGATTGCATTTCACCAAGCTTTTGCCCGGGATTTGCAGCAAGTACGGATATGAATGGCCATACATAGATACGGAATCTATGACTTTGTTGACGGGGTTATGATTTATATATATATAGGCCAAAGCGTGGACCGATCTGTACCAACTGACCAACCAAACCGACGATTTGAACCAGGCGTGGGATATCTATTACAATGTATTCAACCGGATCAAGAAGCAGATTGCGAATCTGAGCACTTTGGAGCTGGCTAACGTCGGCCCCAAGCTGCTCTCGGTGTCGTCGCTGAGCTTGGCTGTGCCGGGGACATACAAGGCGGGGGTGCCCATCATCCGCATCCAGTCATTCGGGCCGCAATTGACTGTATTGACGTCCAAGCAGCGTCCGCGAAAGGTACATAGGTCCCCAATACGTGTCATATATATATATATATTTATATATTTGTAGGTGGTTGTGAACGGCAGCAACGGCAAAGCGTACACGTTTCTGCTCAAGGGGCACGAAGATCTGCGCCAGGATGAGCGCGTGATGCAACTGTTTGGTCTGATCAACACTCTGTTGGCCAACGACAGCGATACCCGCAAGCGGAACTTGGCCATCGAGCGGTTCTCGGTCCTTCCGCTGAGCCACACATCCGGCTTGATTGGGTGGGTTGAGAACACGGATACGCTGCACCAACTCATCCGGGACTACCGCGAAAGCCGCAAAATTCCGCTCAATATTGAGTACCGGCTCATGGTGCAGATGGCGCCCGACTATGAAAAGCTGCCCATAGCTCAAAAGCTAGAAGCGTACGAGAATGCACTGAACGAGACGACGGGTCAGGACCTGTACAAGGTTCTGTGGCTCAAGTCGTTCAACGCAGAGATGTGGCTCGATCGCCGGCGGAATTTTACCAGGAGTTTGGCCGTCATGAGCATGGCGGGGTATATTCTAGGGCTGGGGGACCGCCACCCCGGTAACTTGATGCTGGACCGGATCTCGGGTAAAATGGTGCACATTGACTTTGGAGATTGCTTTGATGTGGCCATCGAGCGGGAAAAGTACCCTGAGACAGTCCCGTTCCGTCTCACGCGCATGTTGACCCAGGTAATAGGATATTTCGAAAAATTATATATTTATATATATGTTTAAACGAGATCTTCTAAACATATATAAATTATTTTTAAAAAATGAGTTTGTATCAGTAATATTTGGACTTTTGTGCATTCTTTGCTTTTGCTTGTCAAGATCGTCCAGTATTACACTAATTTCAGTCATACACGAATGCGAGGTTGAATCGGTGTTCACGAGGGGATAATTTGATTGGCTACTTGATTCGTGTGGTGGGTTTGGATTGGTGGATCGTTCGACATTGTGTGCCGATTTTTTATTCTTGTGCTCGTTCGATTCGATTAAAATGTTTTTATAAACCTTATATAGACTTGTTTTTTAAATTATTTATAAGAGCACCACTCGCCCACTCCAATTATTACATCGACTTGACATATATATATATATATATATATATATATATATATATATATAAATATTTCGCTACACCCAAGCGATTTGAGTCGTAAACTGGAGAATATATATGGACTAGTATAATACAAGAAACATCGCCTTTAATACATGTATGGCGATGGGTAGGCGATGGAAGTGAGTGGGCTGGAAGGGACATTCCGCCACACTTGCGAAGCCAGCATGCGCGTACTGCGGGAGAACCGAGACAGCCTTATGGCCATATTGGAAGCCTTCGTGCACGACCCTCTCATCACGTGGCGGCTGCTGGCGCCGCACGCCGCGCCATCGCATGCGTACGCGGAAGAGGACAAGGCGGACAAGGAGGACGAGGTCAAGGGGCGGCGGTCGTCCGTCGACAGCCTCCTCATCATGGACGATCTGACCTTCGAAGAGGACGAGTTCGACCTGAACGCCGCCGCGCTCAAGGAAGACGACGACGGCGGGATGCAGCCGGAACAGCTCAATGCTAAAGCGGTCAAGGTGATCGAATGCGTCAAGAAGAAGCTGAGAGGACGCGACTTTGACCAGGACAATAAGCCCCTCAGCGTCCCCGCGCAAGTCGACCGCCTCATCCAGCAGGCCACGGCGCACGAAAATCTGTGTCAGTTGTACTATGGGTGGTGTCCATTTTGGTAAAGATATAGAGTGGGAATCATACTACTATATATTAATAGTAGCCCATATTATTACTTCACCTTTTTGCAGTCAAGTTGGACGAATGCCCGGTATATTTGGCCGTGTGTCCGATATATTTGGCGGTTTGCCCGATTTAATTGGCCGTGTGCCCAAGCAATTGCCCATGTGCCCGATGAATTGTGTCGTGTGCCCGATGAAAATGGAAATCACGCAATAAAAAGTCAATTCAACATAGAAATAGTCGTCAAACGACGCATGCAGCATCGTTGTTGTGCATACCAACGCCCATGTTGCCCATGGCCTCCGCGCGTCCATCGAGGGTGCATACCTTGAGGTAAATCGAAAAATGAGCTCTGCACAGATTCAATTGGAGGGAGTTGAAGTATGGACAAAACGTTGAAGTACAGGCAGGGGCAACAGTATACAACGATGCTGCATGTGTCGTTTGACGACTATTTCTATGTTGAATTGACTTTTTATTGCGTGATTTCCATTTTCATCGGGCACACGACACAATTCATCGGGCACATGGGCAATTGCTTGGGCACACGGCCAATTAAATCGGGCAAACCGCCAAATATATCGGACACACGGCCAAATATACCGGGCATTCGTCCAACTTGACTGCAAAAAGGTGTAGTAGTAGTCACAAACGGTGGGGCGAAGGTGGTCCATCAGAATACTGCCGTATTTGTTTTGTCCAACTGGATATGACAATGTATAATACATTCGTTGTCAGATTGTGGTTTATGCCTTTTGCTTCTTGGCGGCGGGCTCATCGTCGTCAGCCGCCTTGTTCACATCCACTTCACCTTTCGCCTTCTTGTCATCCCCGCCCTTCTTCGTGATACCTTCCGCCTTCTTGGCGTCCGGCTTGGCAGCCTCGTCTGCCGTCTGCTTGCGCTTCTTGTCCTTGGGCTTGTCGGCTGCTGGTTTGGCTTCGGCCACGTACTCGCCGCAGTCGACGATCACCACGTCCTTGGTAGGCTTGTCGTTGCGGCCCTTGGGGACGGCCGCCATGGCGCGCACCACTTGCATGCCCGAGACCACTTCGCCGAACACGACGTGCTTGTTGTTGAGGTGCTTGGTGGCCGCGAGCGTGATGAAGAACTGGCTGCCGTTCGTGTGACGGCCGGCGTTGGCCATGCTCAGCAGACCCGCCTTGGAGTGCTTGTGGATGAAGTTCTCATCCTTGAACTTGGCGCCGTAAATGGACTCGCCGCCCGTGCCGTTGCGGTTGGAGAAGTCTCCGCCTTGGCACATGAACCCGTCGATGATGCGGTGGAAGATGGAGCCTGCATCATCCGTTAAACTTAAGCATAGAAACGAAGAGCGTACCCTTGTACGTCAACGGCTTGCGGGTAGACTTGCCAACGCCCTTCTCGCCCGTGCACAACGCACGGAAGTTCTCGCTGGTCTTGGGCGTGTCCCCGTACAGACGAAAGACGATGCGGCCGCTCTTCTTGCCGCCGATTTCAATGTCTAAGGCCATTCCACAGGCGGGTTAATGGAGACAGATGGACGCATCATAGGCCCTTTACGGACGTACCGAAGAATACTTGTTGGTCCGGCATGGTGTGAAAGTGAATTTGAAGTTGAAATGATTGACTGGATCAAAGCCACATCCGGATAATCTACCACTACGAAAACTCTGAAAAAATATGCAAAAATAGTACTTCAAATCCCGAAACCCCAAGTTAGCTGCTAGTAACAGTTAACAACCCCGATAGAAAGTACGATAGTTAACTTTAGGCTCAGCGTTATTGTCCTTGTACCCAAAATTTGGACTTGACAATGCTAAATCGCCAAAAATCTATCGATCGATTCATTGTACTGAATTTTGTATGTGAAAAGGTGTGGTGATTGGTAGCACACTAATCGAAGTCACACACTAATTTGACGTTGATGATGGTTTCCTGCAATCTGATTGGCTAAATAACATTTGGTTTTGTCGATTCATTCTCCAAGTCGCTCCAGCTTAGAATATCAATCAAAGGTTCTTAAAATCTCAACGTGCATTAAAAACTGATAGAATAATAATTGTGCATTTCACCCAAATTTGGACACTTGACAGTCATTTCGCCAAATAGCTTTCGAATCTATTCGATCCTATTTAATCTTGTACACACTATACCATACAACGATTCGTATATATGTAGTTTTGCCCAATGCGGAGGGGTCAAACGTTTGGATTGGCAGAAATTCGACATGACGTGAATTGATTGGCTCATGCGGTTCTTGAATCGATTCTCCTCAGCTTTCGATATATGCCCGTCTAAAACTTGCAAGTTTTTCACCCCACTTGTAACGTTATTGCAGTTCCACATGTTGCAGTAAAACCCTGTTAATTGTCATCGTCGTATTCTAACGTAAACTCGGGGGCAGGGGCCGTGTCTTCCGCTGGCTCGTCGTCCACGTCTAGCTTGCGCTGCGGCGGGTCGTCATGTCGTTTGGCTTGATCTTGATGGGACGAGGTCGTGGGGGCCGACGGCTTCTTGTCCTCCCAGCGAGACCGGCGCTGACGGGGCGGTTGGTTCGGCTCGGTGGGAGTGTGATGCGCCATGGGAGTGTGATGCGGCGGCGCCATGGGAGTGCAAGTGGACGGAATAGTATTATTAATAGGATTCATCATGGGCATTCCAGCCATCATCATCATGTGCATAGGATGCGGTGGATGATGTCCTTGGAGAAATGGACTCGGCGATGGCTGGCGGAGAAACTGCGGCGGCAGGCTCTTGTTAAGAAACCCGTCCGTGGAGCCACCTCCAATGGTCCCGAGCTCCCGCTCTCCGTGTGCAAAATTACATCGGTCGCCAAATCGGCAATTGGGAAACGTATTACACAATCGGGTTTTCAGTTGCGGAGGTTTTCCGAGGAATGGAGGCGGCATGGTCGACTGGGGCGACGGCAAAATGGACGCCATGGGTGGCGGGGGGCCGTGATTGGACGGAACGTCTCCGTCGTGCGCAAAGCTAATATATGGACAAAATATTATGTGCCATATTTAGAAATATATTTTTATAAATATATACTGTACCGGCATTGGTTGCCCCGACTGCACCGACCCATTTGAAAGTCGCGACAAGGGCCTCGGCGTTTGTTGGGCGATCGACTGCGGGACCGCGACCTACCGATAAATAGTGTGAGAGAACGACCATTGTTGACGGGAAAATTCCCCACCGTGCCCGCTTCAACGTCTCTTGTCCAGGGGGATTTCTCCCCAGCAGGGAACCGTCACTGCGAGGGGGAGGATACCCAAACTCTTGGTGCTTTGGTGGTAGCGCATTAAACGGACCAGACGGCGGCTGGTCAAAGCGAGCAAACGAAGGGTTGGGCGGCGCATCGAAGCGGGTATTCGACGGAGGCTGATCAAAGCGACGGGAATTTACCCCCTGAGGTTGATCAAAACGGGAATTTGCCTGATTTTGATCAAAACGGGAAGAACTCTGCTGCGGAGGCTGATCAAATCGAGAAGATCCCTGTTGGGGAGGTTGATCAAATCGGGAATTTGCCTGCTGGGTAGGCTGATCGAACCGGGAAGTTCCCTGCTGAGGAGGTTGATCGAATCGGGAATTAGGAGGTGGGGGCTGGTTGAAGCGAGAAGTTGAAGGTTGGTCAAAACGTGATGAAGGCGTCGGCATGTCGTCCGGGTATCGATTGGGTGCAGCTTCGAAGCGAGACGAGGACTGGGAGGAGGCGCTGGATGGGTCTGCATATCGAGGTTTGGGTTGCGAGGGCGATGGACGCTGTTGGTACGCTGATGCGGACATGATGTCGTACTGATGGCGAGGTGGCGACTCTTTACGGGGGGGTTGATCTCTGTCTGTGGCAGGAGGGGCATCTTGTTGGTGCTGCTGCTTCAGTTTCTGTAAGCTGTCCAGCAACGACGAGATCTTTTCCTTGCTCGGTGGCGGTCGGTCGCCAGAGTCCAAGGGGCCGTCGCCGAGAAAGTCCGCTCCCCCGGCCTCTTCGATCTCCTGTGCAGTGTACACCCCTCGCTTCTTCCATTCAACAACGACCTTCTTCACGTTGCTCTACACCACCCATCGTAAGTCCATCGAAGGGGGCACGTCCTTTCTGACAGTCGACGTACCTTGTGATCGTCGGGGACTTTTCGGCAAGCAGACAACGTGTGATGCATGTGCAGCCCAAACCTCTTGGCAAAGTGATCTTTGTCGTCTCCGAATTTTGTCTGCGACGCTCGGATGAGCGCATCAATCAGGTACATGTACGCCAACCGATGCTCCACGTCGGCCTTCCACATGACGTTCTCCACGGCATGCACCACGCGCTTGTACTCCTTGGACCACTTCATGCACGCCACGGTAGCTCCCTTGATGCGGTTGGCAGACACACCCTTGGCCGTGGCCAAGGACGACAGCGCGCCCTTGAGCTCTTCTTCACCCTTCCACGAAGACATCAGTCGCAAACTCCACTCATTCAGCACCCCACTGTTCGGAAAACGAGAAATTTATCCGGATGCCTTCGTTGCCGAACTAACAAACGAAGGTGGATTTCAACCTCCTTTTGTGAACCCCGAACCCCCGAAACGCCCAATACTGCAGTATAACCGCCGAGCCAGCTTTTCTATTTTGAGCATGCACAGTATCAACCCTCCATTTCGGCGCACTTTGCATTTGGAGGACTAGACATCATGGGCGATGACGGGATGACTGCGTCGGAACTGCGAAGCCGCTACAGCCGTGGAGGCTCCGTCCGGGACTGCGACCTCAGCGCGGCCCAGCTGCGCTCGCGCTACGCCATCGAAAAGAACAGTAAGTTGTATGTGAATGGTTGTGGTATATGTCTAACGAGGCGATTCCCGTAGCATTCAAAGACCATCCGACCGATAACACGGCGCTGATTGCTGGAGCCGTGGTTGCGCTGCTGCTGATTGCTGGCGCGGCGTTCTACTTTACTCAGGGTTGACGCACAATACTGTATCCTAATTTCAACTGCCTTGCATCTTGTTCTTGGATATAGAATGTCCGAGGGACTTTATTAAATTCCACGGGTTGGGTCGCACAAACAACCGGATATCATTATCCGGTTTCCCCGTCACCAAGTAATTGCAGTGGCAGAGGATGTTTTCCATTATCCCTCTGGACGTGTGACACGATGTCGAGTCCGAAGAGTTCGAGTACGACCATGGCGGTGCTGTCGTGCGTGGCGTACAGCACCGTGTCCAACGCGATGGTGCTCGTGAACCGGTACCTTGTGGGGCAGAAGTACTTCAACTACCAGGAGAAGTCGTTTGTGATCCTCGCGCAGATGATCCTCGGTGTGGTGCTGCTGGAGCTGGCCAAGCTGCAAGGGGTGATCAAGTACGAGAACTTCAGTCTTGACACGGCCAAACGCTGGGCTCCCGTCACGTTCTTCTTCGTGGCCATGCTGTACACGGGCACGTTGGCGACGGCCGGCCTCCCCATCCACATCGTCACCGTGTTCAAGAACGTCGCCATCATCCTCACAGTCATTGGGGAATGGCGATTCTTCGGCGAAGGCGTGGGTCCCATTGTCCTCGTATCTCTCGGGATCATGCTCCTCGGCGCCGTCCTCACCTCATACAGCGAAGTGGACGGCAAAGCCACGCAGAGCACCCTCAGCGGGTACTTTTGGATGTGCATGAACTGCATGTTCACTGCGTCATACGTGCTCTACATGCGCTACGCCACGTCCAAATCGTCGTTAAAGCTGTCCAGGTTCGGCATGGCGTTCTACAACAACCTGGTGGCGCTGCCGCTGCTGTTTCCCCCCATGCTCGTCAACGGCGATGCCATCACCATGTGGTCCAACCCATTGACATACGATGCGTCCTTTCTCGTCCTTCTGGTCGTGAGCGGCGTCGTCGGCATCGCGCTCAACTTGTCCTCGTTCTGGTGCGTCAGCTCGACCTCGGCCACAACGTACGCCACCGTGGGGGGTCTGAACAAGGTACCCACGACCTTCATCGGGGTACTGCTCCTCGGCGAAGAACTCACCGCCAAGACCGCCATCTTCGTGAGCTTTGGGGTCATCGGCGGCATGTTGTACGGCTACGGCAAGTTCAAGGACGCGGAAGCCAGTAAACTCGCCAAGGCCCGCAAAGACGAAGCCATCGAAAAGCAAAAAATGCTAGACAACTCGGTCTGAATGGCTGGGAGAAATAAATACTAAAGTAGCACCTGTACTCGTGATAGTAGTTATTAGTATATTATATATATACTAGTACTAGTATATATTAATACTATTAAAAGCAACACAGCAAACAAATCCTGGAGTAATATTAATACTTGGTAGAATGTATAGATATATATATATATATGTGTGGTGTTAGTGGCGGAATGTTGCGTGACTGCCGAGAAGCATGCTAGAAGCGACGTCAAGGGGTGTGAATGGAGTTAGTTGGGCGAGAAGTACCTTGGCATGGAGTTGGAAGTGAGGTCGAGGAACGCTTCTTCGAGGGCCGATTGGGTTAATGAAGAATCGTCTACGTCATGGGATAAGAACATAGTGTGGACATTTGATGACACGAACCCAGGGGAAGGGCGTCGTCGTCGTCGTGGGTCAAGGCGGAGTTCAAGTCTCGACTGAGCTCTTCGATCTCGATCGCATGCAGGTCTTCTGAGTCGTCCAACGAGATGTTATCGTTGCTGCTGCTTACGTCTTCCCAAATGAATGGACTATTGCGGTGCTCACTGCGCAGTGCAAACGGCGGGGGGGACAGCATTGGACTCGACGACCGATGCGACGAAGAGAGCAGTTCGTCCAAACGAGGCGAATGCACCACACGAACCTCTTCTTCCGAGGGGACATGTGGAGTCTTTAGCTCCGCGTAACGGCGGACGCAGTCCATGGGGCTGCAGTCCAGCTCCAGCGATAGTGCTTTCCAATTCACCCCGAGTGGAAATCGAGTAGCATACACTGCTCGCTCCAGGTCTTGGTCCACTTCTTCGGTGGATGCCTCCAGGCTCGCGCGGATGGAGGAGGACACATACGCAGCTAAGTGCTCATCCTTCTCTGGTGTCCATACAGTCACCGCCCACGACGATGGCGTCGCACTTGTCAAGGTCGACCATCGCGGTGACAGCATCATTTTGTGCTAGCATTTTCGGATAAAATGAAAATTCCGGATAATACGATCTTGAAGGGACAAGTTGCAAGCAGCATCGAAACGATGTCCGAGTATTGGAGCGACGACGATGACTGTGTGTCTTGGCGAAGCCTGTGTTTGTCCGAGTACAGACCAAGGGAGTATGCAGATGACATGGAATCGGTGATTAGCCTGCAGGACCTGGCTTCAGATGCACATAGCCCCCACAATCCAATGCCTGCGACCAACCACCTCGACCTCACATCCGATACGAACTCGACTAGGGAGGCTTCTTACCTTCCAGTGGAGTTAGAGTTGCAGTCATCGTCGTCGTGGGTCTTTCCGGTAACCCTTCCCCCACAGCGCCGAGCCGTGCCCGAACCACTCACCTCTATGCCAACAACGACATCTTCGCCGCCACCGCACCCGACCATCCGAGCTGTTTTGCGAGTTCCCATGGACTCCGTGATGACCCCGCAGCACGCCGTGTTACATCGTCAGCCCCTCTCAACGTTTCCACCGGATGCCCATCGTATTCCTTCGATATCGTTGCTGGATATGTTCAAGGAAGACATACCTCCAGCCAAAGCCGTCGACCCTATTGGGCCAGTTGAGACTGTCAGAACTGTCACAACTGCACCCAATGACACCCCTGCCATGTTCCTTGCATTGCAGTCGAAGATCCAGGAGCTAGAAAGTCGTGAGATGGAGCATCAGTCCAAGTGCTCAACGCTGGAGATGAAACTCAAGGCAATGACTGTTCGGCTGCATGACATGTCCAGTAACCACGCGGTGGAGCTTCGGTCAGTGGAGGACGACCAGTCCAGACTCAAAGCCCAGCTTCACACGACACTCGCACAGGTAGGTAGGTAGGTAGTTATATACAGTATGGTGTACACCACTGAAAAAGATGACGATATGTATTGGTAGGTGGCCACGCTGGAGCAAACTCAATATACACTGCGCAATCAGGTGCAGGAAGCTCAGAATGCACTCACAGAGCAACTCCAAGTAAAAGCAGCCCAGGTAGGTACAAAAATACTCGTAACTCATACAAAACCATCACGATGGGGTAGGTGCGAGCTCTACGCGATGAAGACATTGACCAGAAGAAGATCATTTCTATCTTGGAGGTATACAAGTGCTCAATATAGAATAAGGTCGTGACTTCGCGTGCGATTAGGCCAAAGTGGACAACTTGGTTGCAAAGTTGGCACAAAAAGAGCGAGCAAGTCAAGTTGACGGGGACGCCTTGACTGCCAAATCCCACGAACTTCGGACTCTGCATGAACAATTCCACGATCTTTCCGTCGCGCACGATACTCTCAAGGACAAACTCAGGCAAAATGCACTGGAAATGGAACGGATGCGCAAAGATTACGCCAAAGTGCAATTTGAACTCGGTCGTCGGAGCACCAACAGCAGCAGCAGCCCTCTGGAAGTGCGACCTCCAGTGCCTCCGTCACCCCCCCCTGCACTGCTGCCCACTGCGCTTTCCCCTGAAAAGACTTCAAGAAGTACCGGACTGCCAGTGGACATGCAGCTTGCAGGAAAAGAACGACCCAAATCGCTGGCAGATTTGGGGTTTGGCCAGTTGACCAGTCGCAAGGCAGATGAGCTGAACAGCTCTACGAACGTGCGCAACTTGCTCAGCTACGACCGGCCTTCCGTAACTAGTACCAGCGCCGACTTGTTTCCGAATCGAGTCCAATTCAACGCGCCATTTGCTACGGAGAAGCAGTCGTTCCAGGACGACGTCGTGGCCAGACGGGAGCTGGAGGGGCAGCTGCTGCACTGGCATATCCAGAGGGAAACTCTGCACGCAGAGTACTCCAAGCTCGACCAAATGGGTTTCCGAACCATGCACTCAAGAAGGCGCAAGGCCGAGATTGAGTCCAGTTTGCATACCGTTGACAAGACCATCAACCAACTCAAGCTTCGGCTGCGGTAGCTAGTAGATGAAGTCACAACTATTAATAGCTACACTAACTCCACAACTACCAAGCTCAAAGATCAATACTAATCATAGCTCGATACACTAACGTTAGACGAAGGGGGCTCCGTAGTCGTTTTGCAGTGTGAGATGTCCTATCTAGTGCAAATATATGCAAACCATATGGTCAGAATACATGTACATACCCTGTATCGCAGACCACTAGAGTTGACGACTCTACACGATACAAGCGGGGTTTAGGGGTTACAGCTAAGTAAACTCTGTCGCATTAAGTCCAAGCGTGGGCGGCCCAAGTGTCTTGACAAGCGGTATTGTCATTTAGTATACATTTTGGGCAAAAAAACTAACTAAACAATCGTCCAAACTACTAATTAACGGCGTTGATGGATGTACACGGTGGCGGGGCCCCAGCTCATCTTGCGGCGCTCCTTGTCGATGATGTCAAAGGGAGTGTCGGGCGGCAACGGCTTGGTGAATGTGATCAAGTAGCTTCCAGACCGCATGTTCGCCGCCTTGTCCGCCATCTCGGCGATGAGCGTCGAGTCGAAGCATGTGGAGTTGGCAAAGCAAACGTCGGCGTGGGCCCAGTCCAGGTCGAGCAGCGAGCTGTGGAAGAAGGATGCGTCCAGGGGCGAGCGGGTCGTGCTGATCACGGACCGGACGAACTCGTTGTAGTTGGAGCAGACGTCGGCGGCGGCGTCGTGGAGGCCGCGCAGGATCTCGATGCCCGTGCACCTGGAATCATGTTTATGGACATAAGATGGACATGCACAGTACCGAGAAAAGTCAAAGTTGAGTCGTGCGATGAACACTGCTCGACCGGTGCCGCTGCCCAGATCGACAAAGGTCCAACCCGGCTGAATGGGAATCTTCCTCAAAGTCGAAAGGAACGCCAGGTAGTCCACTTCCCCATAGATAAGCGACTGGGACTCATGAGAACACATGATAAGCGTGAGAAGTGGACACCTTTTGGTTGAGCATGTCGTTCTCCTCGCGCTCTTGACGGGAGATCGCCTTGCCGTGCTCCAAGCCGCAGTCCAAGTACAACGAATCGAACAGCTTAAGCGTTTCCACGTCTACAGGATCATGTCAAGTACAACGAATCGAACAGCTAAGCGTTTCCACGTCTACAGGATCATGTCAAGTACAACGAATCGAACAGCTTAAGCGTTTCCACGTCTACAAGATCATGGATGACGAGGAAGGACACAAGGAACGAACCGATCAGTCGATGAAGAAACTTGAGCCAATGCTCGTCCGAACTCGTCAATAGACTATCCACGAGCTTAGGGCCTCGCACATCCTTTTGAAAGACAATCTCTACGATACATTCGTGCTGCTGGTTACGAACAACGATTGTCTGGAGGGTACTTACCCTTGAGCAAGGCCTTCCCAATGCCAGTGATGACGCCATGTCGATGCAAGTGCCCTGCAATGTGGAAAATCTGTGCCGACAACGACCCTGCCGACGATGCCACCCGCAACCGCAAATCCTTGAGGTTCGCCATTCCAAAGTGCCCCGAGTAGGTACAATTAATATATTTAGGGCTTAAATAAATATATATAACTTATCAAGGAAGATAAGTCCGTTTGCCCGAGTGGTCTAAGGGGTCACGTTCAGGTCGTGATGTATTCGTACGCGTGGGTTCAAATCCCACAGCGGACAATTAATTTTCCTTTTTAAAATGGAAAAGTTGGTGTCAAGTTGCAAACTTCGTTAGGGCCAGTTCCAAGTACTCCAGTAGATATTTTTACTGTTAGCAAAATTAATAATTGGATCCAAGTACAGTTTCCTACTGTACTTGGATCCAGTTTTAGTAGATATTTTTACTGTTAGCAAAATTAAAAATTGGATCCATGTACAGTTTCCTACTTTTTTACCTCTTTTTGTGCGATTTTTTACGCAACTCACTATACCAAAAATAGAAAAAGAGGTCCTTGACTCTTTTTCTAAATCGTTGAAAAAAAAGGTAAATCGATTTTGATTGGCTCATGCTATTTCTGAAAACTATTGTGCTTTTCACCTGTTTTGGCTAATCCAGGTCTAAAACCATGCTTTAATAAAAACTCATCCTATATTTACGGCACTCCCCGTGATTTTACGGATGCAAGATGAAGTATTTTTACCGTTCGCGTTGAATTATAACTGCTTTGATTGGCTAAGAATTGGTGGAGGTGCACGGTTTTATCTTATTCAACTTGTTTTACAATGATCAGCATCGACATGCGTTGGAGATGTGTTGTGCTTGTCCAAGTTTATGGCATTGAAGTTGACGCCGTTCGCCTCACACTTGGACTCTTACGACGTAGCGTAACAAGATTCAACACGATGGGAACGCGACGTTCAATCGATCGCGCTCCATATTGGTCACGTCCACTTTGCGAGTGAGATGGTCCAGTAAATAACGACCTGTCTATATTTAGCTCATGTGCCAGACTCTCGATTTGCGTTGTTTAACGTGTGGTTTTAATTTTGTCATCCATTGATTAGTGCGATAAAACAATGGGCAAATTGGGTGAAAAGCACAATACTAGGAACTCCCCTATAAGGGCTAGTTCCAAGTAGATACTTTTAGCAAATGAAATAGTGGTTTCAAGTACAGTTTCCTACTTTTTTACTACTCTGGTCCGGAATAATCCTGACTTTTACTTTCAATTGGAGCTATGCACAATCTGATTGGCTTTTCGAATTGAGGAAACCAAGGGCTTTGATTGGACTATAAATGCGCATTCAACAGAGTTGTGGTTCAAAATATATCTGGCACCAAAGTTTCATGTTTCACGACCAGAGAATTATGAAGTGTACAAAGTTTATGACTACACTTCTGACGCCACACGCACCCTCCAGGCACCACAAAGCATCTTGGCTATACCCTAGTCATGTTTAGAGTCCTTTGCACCTTGTTAGGGTCGTCTAAAGTCGCGAAGCACGGCGAGGAGCTGGGGCGATGGAGTGTGTGCGAATACCTAGTAGAAATACAGGGAGGAGGGAGCTTGGTTCCGACAAAAGAGTCACGGAGCTATTGAACTGATCTTCGCACAACAGTATCCGTGGTCTGTAAGTAAGGCATATCAGCACGAGCAGCAGACGGTTCCTCGCCATCGGCGCCAAGTCCGATCCAACGCTTGAAATGTATAAAATGCTGAAGAGTGTACTTTTTTCAAAGGTATCATTAAGGTATTATTTTAAACAGGTGTATACAAATTGCTATTAGTTCGAAACTATCCGGAATGGTCCGAGTTGGAATCTACTCAACATATAACTTATCAAGAGTCAATACAAACATCAAGTTTAATTCTTCCGATACAAAAATCAAGTGATATTCAAGGACGATTTTACAAATGTCAGCATTTTTGTGGACCAGAGTAGTACCTTCTGCGAATTTTTTACGCCACTCACTATGTTAAAAGTAGAAAACGAGATCCTTCACGTCTTTTTCTAAATTCCTCCGATTTGGAGCTGAGGGAGATTCAGCACTTGAATCTCCAAATCGATTTGAAATAGGAACATTTTGGAAATTATATTTCAAAGGGCTTATTGAGTTAAGGAGTATTTTGCGCTGTCTCAACTCACAGTCAAACGTGTTTAGGGCCTCGTCGGGGAACGTTTCACTTCATGTCCGAGGTGCTTCATGTCTGTACGGATAAACAATATTCGGATGTTGCCTGATTTTATGGTCGGTGAACACAATCGTTCATGTCTATGATCTACTACTGGAACTGTCGAATGCAGGCTGACCAGATCGCTGTTGTTGCTGCGGCATATACGATACCCTTCGTGTGCGTTGTTGTCGCTACCATGCTGGGCGGTGCTGCGGACAAGTACAATGTTTTCACTGTGACTAATGTCGGCCGTTAAGCAGTAGCATATCAATGTCGTCTAGCCCGGGTTGGGAACGAATGGTTTCAACTCGACATATAGAGCCAACGTGGCGACCGATGAGCTCCATCGTGTCTTGTTGCGCTGCTTGGGACACATTGGTGTCAACCGGCGAAGCTTGGCAGCGGGAATGATGTTCTACAGCTTCTTCGTGATGGCGTGTGCAGCACACAGCAGGTCCTCATAGTCGGCTAGAACATCACCGACGAACAAGTTGAACCGATGAGAGGCACAACCCACCATAGGGATGCCAGCTAAGCGAGCAAATGCACGGTTCGTGGTGCAATTATCGCCGATCAAGGTCACCATATTCCGGTGCTGTTTGCCGTACACATCGAGGACAAAGTCGAAAAAACTCCAGGAAGGCTGTAGCACTCAATAGAGAGGTTTTGCAACCGTCCACTTCCATTCCGAAAGTCAGATGGTGACAAAACCGGAAGTTTACCTGTGCAATTTGTTGTGGACTCGCAATGGAACCTGCCAGATCAAATCGCCAATCCCTGAGATGTGGCAATCTCACGGACTGCTGTTCCCGTCCACTGCGAACTTGGTGGACTTTGATTGGGCCTGTGTTTCCAAGTCGCGTCCAATCGGATCTTATTGCACCCTCCAAGCAAACCTGCAAGGCGGGTTTGAGTGGTGGCAGCAGCAAAATCCGATTGGACCCGTCATGTAAACACCCAACAAGCGCCGCCTGTACACGGAACAAGAAGATATCATGCTGCTTCGGCAGGTAAACGCGGAGAGACCGTTCGAAGCAAAGAATGGCGAAGTCATGAAGGTTTGGGGACTTGTTGCCAAAGCCAAGCGTGCGAGACATCGTGTGCAGGCGCGTCGGAAACACCAGGCGTCCCAGGACAATGCACATTGCCTCGTCCCGGTTGACACGATAGCGTTGTGTGGTTATGACAACGTCAGGTAGTCCGAGCAGGTATCCCAGGCGCTTTATTCCAGCAACGTCAAAACGAAAGTCAAGACGAGCATTGTATCGGGCACACGGTTGAGATTGAATCTTATGTCCGGTACAAGAGGACGTTCCACATAGGCCAGGGCACACAGCAGGAGGATACGTCGGCGTTGTTGACTTGTACGGGCCAAGGGCAGGAGCTGGTGGAGCTCGATTTGCGTCAGAACCATCAGCCACACTGAACGACGCTGGTGCCAAAGTGTTCGCGCGCTTTCAAATCAGCCGGTTAATTATACGGATGAATTTCACGGAAGTGGACAGTCGCAAAACGCAAATCTGGGCGCTGCCACTGCCACCGCAATTGTCACAATCCGAAGCATTTTAGCAGTTTGGGAATGGGAGTGGACGGTTGCAAAACCTCTCTAATGAATCTTCGTCGTTTATCGGCAACAATTCGAGCAACACATTCTTGTATTCACGCAACGAATCACTTGGGAACGACGCAAAGACCGCCACGTAATGTGTCGACCCACTTGTCCAGGCATCAAATACACATGCAAACGACTCGGGCAAGGTCTTCGTTAGCTTCGCTTCCAACCAACGACACATTTGGTGCATCCATTTCATGAGCGTCTTGTTGCTGATGGGACCAAGGTTCGAGTAGCGGCGAGCCATGTCGTTTTCACAAAAGTTGAAGGGCAACAGCGACGACGTAATCCAGGTCGGCCAACCGTACACTGCGTGAGACATGGGCATGAACAGATTCTGCTCCGAAATCGGGGCTGCGGCGTCATATTTGAGGTACTCGAGGTGTTCGCGCTCAATGTGCGACGTCGGTGCCGTTTTGTGTGCGGCGCTTCTCATATTTACAGAGCCAAAGTGTCGATTCAGGCAAGGTACGTGTAAAATACACCTCGGCGAGTTGTTTTCCGCGAAGGGGCACTGGTTGGTTATTGTCGTTGGTCATGAAAATGAATTGTGTTTGTTTGTTTGGTTTGATTGTAACTATGTGTGAAGTTTATGGCTGTGGTTGCATTCGATTTGCACGGAAATGAATGGCCTTTGTTTACAGCACTTTGAATTGAATGGAGGTTAGAATAATTCTCGAAAACTCAATACTTATTTTGATGTAGCGGTCCAGGACAATACTTATTCTCTCTCGAAGTGCAAACGAATTATTTATTCTTTTGAAGAGACTTCAGAAGAATTTATTTTATTCTTTTAAATGAATATATTCCAATACAAATTACTCTTTCCCAACCTCAGCTCGACAAGCCGCAGTTTAATCAGTGGTTCGAGACCGATCTCCGTTGTAGCTAAGGTACCTTTTCTTGGCTTGTGTCATGGTTTCGTGCTGTTCAGCCCGATTTATGCCGTCGTTCGTCGCCCCACTCGTTTGAAACAAAGTTTGCGGTGTTGCCCTACTTTCTTGGTTCCGAGGGTGTATATCGCGAAACTGGTGCTGCGTTTGCCATCTCAAAGTCCTGGTGTGTGGAAACAGTGCATCATTTTATCACAATTTTGGCTGCCTATGCAAAATCATGGATAAAACTGCCCCAGGCTGCGTCAGACTGGGTCCAAGTTAAAATGGAATTTCTTTCCAAACAAAACATCCCTGGTTTTGTTGGAGCTGTCGATGCGACCTTGGTCGACATTTATCGGCCTGGCTATTTCGACAGTTTTTACAAACGGCGACCCCTCCCTCAACATCCAAGTTCTGGTCGATGCTAAGCTGAAGTTTTTCTCCATGGAAATTCGTCCTGGATCATACTCCAATAAAAAATATGGAAAACGTCAAAATTAGGTCAGTCAATTCATGATTTTCATTACGCTGCAAAATCACTTCTAATGCTTGTCGCTAAATTTAGGCCGAACGATTGGTGATAAAATACCCGTGGGCTGCTTTACCATTGGTGATGCCGGTTACACGTTGCTTCCATGGTTGATTACCCCATTTTTGCCGCACAAAGAGGGTGGAAAACTGTCGAGTATGCAAAAGAATTTAAACTTTAAGCACTCCAGCACCAGAATGACAGTCGAATGTGCCTTCGGGCGACTCATGGAACGGTTTCGAATATTGAAGACTCCCATGAAAGAAAACACTCTCGACCGTACCGTCTGCGTCGTCACCGCTTGTTTTGTTCTCCACAACACGTTTTGCAATTTAATGATGCCCTTTTTGACATTCCGTGCCCAAGGCGAGATCAAAATAATTACGTGCAACTCTACGACGATCCACCACCAAGAATTTTGAATCAATCGAGTTTGAGTATGAAATTTGTTTTGTCCAATTGTATCAATGATTCGATTTCGTTTTGTGTGAATAATGGTGGCGCCAAGGTTTCTTTTTCTGTGCGCAGCCCTCGTAGGTTTAAAAAACATGCGTTTTCCAGACTCACAAATTTAGATGCGAGAAGCACTTGCGAGAATTTTGGTAGTCATTCAATGTAACGTACAGTCATTCGACACTGGTTCGAACTCTGATCAGCAAGTGCGTGCGGACTTTAATGACCTGATGCAAGATACGCATGTGCATCAGAAATAGAACCTCGTGAGCGACACAGATCACTCCATCATTATTGCTTTGACGACGTCTACACTCATGGATTCCAAGCATGCTGGCCTCTGCCCGTCGCTTGTTGCTCAGCTACCTGGTATTCGCGAACTCAGCGATGGAACAGGGGAATTTTGGCGTTTTTGGCATGGCTGGCGGTGAATTCTTAAAGCACACCCTGGCGACTACACTTTGTACAGTGTGAGTCGCTTCAAGGCAAAAAGTACAAGATTTGCTACTTGCCGATGAAGGGCAGCAACGATCATCTGAGTATTTAGACCTACGTTGTGAACTGAGCGAATTGGATTGAGCACTCCACCCTCCCCCGTCAAAGTTAATTCAGATGCGCCAAAAATGTCTTCAATTAGCCAAAAACACCTCCTGGAGACTCGCCAACGACCGCCGGTACTCCGTGCTGTCCATCGATGTCCCAAGACATGTCTTGGAATATCAGGTTCACGACCTGCAACGACACGTAATTGCGTGTGAGAAGACCCTCGAGGTTCAAGTTTCGAAGCATCGTCGTCTTGCCGTAAAGGTATACGATGAGCTCCCAGCACGGCAGCACAGTTAACAGAACATTCAACCAATCGTGTTTTGTTGAAGTAATAAATATGTTTTTTGCTAGTCGTCAATGTTAAAATTTACATGAAGCAAGCAAATCGAAAAGCCGACGACTGTCCAGCGACACAGGAGCCGAAGCGACGCGTCAGTGTTCCTGGCCGCAGGAAGAATCTTCCATTGTAACTGTTGTGGCGTTAATTGACTCATTGTATGAAGCAGAGGCGTTTCTAGTGAAGGTCCCACAGCCCTATTGCTACCTGGGCAAATCGTTTTCACCGAGCGCCGAGTTTCTGGCTCTTGTGTGCTGCCTGTTTATTTTGTCGGCAGACAATGACGCTCCGATCGACGACCTCCAAACGCGAACTTGCTATGCATCCGGTGACACTAGGCGCCACAACATGCTGTACCTTTATGGTGCAGTAGTGTTTGATGCCCCAGCGACGACCGTGGTTTTACCGCCGGTGGAATTGCAACCACTACTCGAACAACCAAACACAAACGCGAAAACGGCAATGGCCCGTTTACGTGCTACTCCAACTTCAGTCTTAGTCGTTTCATTCTGAAGGTACTGTAGCTGATAGTTGACAGGCAATAACATGAATTCCACAGTAAGTACTAGTAGTGCATGTTATACAGCCAAATTAGACTAATGTAGCATCCTGCCATCACATTTACATCTACATGAAGAGTTGGAACGTGACATCGTATAACTAATTGAATATTTCAAAAGGCTAATTTGACAGATACATTAGATCTTGGGATGAATTTATGCCTTACTGTTCGTTGACAGACATATATGGTACTGGTATATAATAGGGGGTGTATATATTATAACCGATCACTTGGTCATAGATTGAGCAACTGATCAATTGGTGTATGTCTGACTTGAAGTTTGACAACTATCCGTATTACGTTGGCAATTGGGAAGTAATGGTGTTGCTGATTCTTCACATATGGTACTGTCGATTTACGAGGTCAAATACCTTCCTCAATCTCGAAGTACCAAAGGCAAAAATACGATTAAATACATTCGAAGGAGTATTCATAAGGGCACCTATGTGTGCAGTGAGCTTTGCCATTCAGATTGATGCTAGCAGTCTTTGCTGAATGTAGCATGTACTTCCGAACAACGCCGCATAATTTCCACTACTGTGACACGCTATATCAATTAAACGTGTATAAAAATGTGACCAACAAGAATTATCTAAAATGAGTTGTTTTCATGTAGAGGCTGGACGATAAGTTGCTATTGCAGAGATTCGTCAAAATGTACTATTTAAGGAGATTAAGTTTGGCATAGCTATTTACTGTTAAACAACTTGACTTTCAACAACCCCTATACGTAAATTTAACTACATGTTTGCCACCAAAATAAATCAAAATGCCCGTCAGGTTGGCAAGTCAACCAACTTCGTGCCGACCCCACAATTAAATTTGCATCGCAATGCCCATCAACGCCAACGCTGTCCTTAATCGCCCCCAAGACCAGACCATTCGTGATCGGTCGTATCTCGAGGCTTCCTTCATGAGCTTCTAGTAGTTTGGCCTCTAAATTCGTTGATTTTTTCATCAAGTATGTTATTGATCAGTGGTGCAGTAAATAATCAGTAACTTGGTCATTTCGGAAACTAACGATTTTTGACACGAACTCATTCTTTTGATATTCTGCAAGGTGAGTTCGTGAAGTCCCTTGTATTGATTATTTGTATAACTATTTCCGAATTGACATGATCAAATTGGAAATATGGCAGGTATACAGGAAGCCAGTCATTTACTGGTTTAAAGATATATTACACTTGATTATATTTATACTTGATTAAGTATGGATTTTGACAAATTTCCGCCAATCAAAGGGCAACTTTATTGTAAAACCAATACAACAGCTCGTATAATATCAACCAATATCCGTATCCGGAAACAGGATTACCGGATATTATAACCGTTGTCCGCTGCTTTGTCGGCAACGTTGCTAAGAGTCATAATACACATTTTCCCGGTCAAAGTGCTACGTTATTCTAATCAAAGTGCCAATAAAAAAATCAAACGTTCGAAACATTTTCGACTGATACATAAAACGTGCAATCTTCCAGGCAGATCTGCAAAAAAATTCTAAAGTCTCATATCCCGTAAAAATAACGTGAAATTTCCCACAGTATCATTCATATCCATGAAAAAAAGGTGAAAAGAAGTATCGACAAAAAGGAGAAAAGAAGTATCCACAATCGTATGATTTCTGATTGACAATTTTAAAGGGCCCGATTTTACTGAAAAAGCGGGTTTTAGACCCCTCTTTTTTCTTTACACCTAGTTCGTGTGGGGGGCGGGTCGGGTATGAAGGCGAAAAAAGAACAGCAGTTCGTTGCTGCCGCGAACTGTGAAGTGAAAGACTTCAAGGTATACACAAACCTCCATGAAAAAGTTGTACAATCTTGATTACGCTATAAAATAGATAGATGCGGTAAGGGCCTGTTCCAAGTACTACATCTGTCCGGAATTGCTTGTCTCAATGCCATTTTACGGTACACTTTATCGGTTTATACAAGTTTGGGGGGAAATTACTTTACCACAAATACACCGTAAACCTTTAATATCCGATATTCATCTCAATGTTCAAACATTAGATTATAAAAACTTTACGTGTTAGAGCAACTCCAACGGTAAATTCTAACCTATTGCTAAAGCATAGGTTAAAGTCAAACTTCGTTTTTACGGTTGCTATTTTGGCATTATCCGGATATTCTAGAAATTATGTTATGCAGAATTTCCATTTTCGCGTGAAATAACAACAAACCCTCCGGATAGTGCAAGAGTTTCTATTCTATATCCGTAACTTCGAGTTGAAATTGAAATAAAAACACAGTTGGAGATGCTCGTATGCAGTGAAAATTGACTATCATTCCCATTTAATTTCCCGGATATCTTTTAGGGTATTCTGAAATAGTGCTGCATTCTCACATCGTTGGATGCCTCTCAAAATACCTATTTAAAAGTGTGCCATTTGATTAAACAAAACCCTATCTTGATGGAGCTGCATTCACAAAACAAAACTCTTGAAAATGGCATTGAGGCAAGCAATTCCGGACAGAGGTAGTAGATATTTTTAGCAAAATGAAAACTTGGTACCAAGTACAGTTTCCTACTTTTTTACCTCTTGTGTTCGACTTTTTACGCAACTCACTATACCAAAAGTAGAAAAAGAGGTCCTTGACGTCTTTTTCTAAATCGTGAAAAAAAGAGGTAAATCGATTTTGATTGGCTCATGCTGTTTCTGAAAACTACTTGGAACTTCCCCTAAGTATATTTTTTTAACTTGATATATTTTTTTAACTTGATGTAATCCAGAAGAACAATACCTCGAGAAATGGAATACTACGATTTTGGGGTTTTTTCTTCGAAAAACGGCCATTTTATGACACTTTCGTGGCATCCAGTCACCTCCCAAAATTTTCGTAAGCACAATAACACGTGCTTTGTTTTACATGAAGTTTGTTGGCGGGAGTCCTACGTTTTTCCAGCAAAAGTAGTCAACAGTGATTGGCTAGGTGTTTCCGAAAGAAATATGGAACGAGGTTACGATGGTGATGTACTCTACAATAGTGTGCGAAGTATCATGTGTGCCTACGATGACACCTTTGGGTAAGCGCACAAAGCACAGCCTTCTGTACGAAATCGATCTCCTAGGTCTGACCCTAGTTAGGGAAGCAAACAAGCACGTGCTTCGCATATGACAAATATCCCTCTCCAAGTACATTATGTCTCATACAATAGCACGTGCATGTGCTTCGTATAACCCTAATATAGTGCCGGTTTACGAACAACTTCTGAGAATTGGTACAAGTTAGCGATTCTCTCAACTCACGTTACATGCATGCCTTATAAACTCGTGGTTCGTACGGATGCATGATGCATATGGATACAATGACGCTTTTAGTTATTTCGAAGGATTATCAACAATGTCAAGGCCCAACGACGCCAAGGGGAAATTGCATATCTATAATAGTTTTTTCGTAACAATTTCAAGGTGGACAGCATGTATCTGACAGTTCCACGACGAGGTGCATGTACTTCATTTAGCGACTTAAACCATGGTCGACAAAGTCCGTTGGTGTAGCCTTGATGTCAAACACGTCATTCGTCGCACGCACAGGACATGTATCGTGGCCATTTGGTGAGTCCATGAGTCAAACATGACCCTGAAAGTACACTGTAGTAGGTACCTTTCCTTGCGATCTATTCTTCAGTCGGTATACGGAGTGGTAGGACTTCTTGGGCAAGGTTCGGTTTCTACGTGATATGTTGCTTCTTGGAATCAAAGTCATCGCCTAGAATACAAGCGTGACGTTTCGTCTTTCATGTTTGAAATGCGTGAAGCATTTAAGTTTGCAAGCTGGACGAAGCCGACGAAGGCGCATCACAGCTAATCAACCACCGATAGCTTGTCCACGAAGCCCGAGAGGCAGGACTCATGCCAAGTTGAACTTTTGTGAATAGCACCCCAAACAGGTACCTCAAATTTCACCTCAATTGACACGTTAGTTGCACAGTTTTCAGCAGCGATGAATGAATGCCTGACGTTGCTTTTCCATACGTTCCCAAACAAGGTCTTGAAGCGTTGAAAACATCGGTCGAGTCTACATCCAGCTTGCTTCCAACAAATTCCCATGGCAAGTATCAGATAAATTCAAGCAATGCGTGTCACGCTGAGCTAAATCAATCGACACACACAAACAAGCAGAGAGGCTCAGTTCGGAGGTGGTAAATTGAGTTGTGAACCATTATTTTTATAATCCTCTTCACATCACAACCAATGCACGCAGATAGCCATTAGTCTGCTGCCACGATCTGATTGGCTAAAACATACAACACACGTGCGTATCACATGCTCTACATCACACGTTAATTGATCAATTCTCATGATGGCACATAACCTGTATTCCATTATTCCGGATAAATAGTATTATCCGACAATCCCACTTGTCCAGTTGGGTGACACAGGTGGACAACGTGCAGCAACAGGCGTAAGTCACACATGATTCTTCTTCAAGTTACGAACTCCCATGGCATGGCGAAAGAACTCGAATTGCTGGACAGGTAGTGCCTCCTTTAGAAGATCTGCGAGCATTTCCTCTGTCTTGCTGTATTGGACTTTGATTCTTTCTTTCTCAACTAAGTCTCGAGCAAATAGATACCTTGTCTCGATGTGCTTAGTTGCCTTGTGATTTCCAGGATTATTAATAATGTCAATTGCAGCTGTGCTATCACACCAGATAACTATGGGGCATGGTGGTTGAAATCCCATCTCTATAAGAAGATGACGGACCCACTCGAATTCTTTAACGCCTTCGCTTAATGCAACCAACTCAGATTCTGTAGTAGAAGCTGAAAAACAAGCTTGCTTGTTACTGCACCACGAGATGCAGACTCCAGCAAATATGACAAGATAACCAGTGATGGATTTACACTCTTTTTGTTGAGTCGCGAAACTTGCGTCTGCGTAGACTTCAAAGGAAACATCTGCTTGCTTTCCGTCAATTAGAAATCCATATGCAGACGTCTCTTTCAAGTCTGTTAGAGCTCTCAGGACTGCTTCCCAATAACAACTATTGTAACAACTCAAATATTTGAGATCCTTAATGAACTTTTCTTGTGAAAGTGCCATCGTTTTCTGCGACCGATTCCTCGTTACACGAATTTTGAGTAAGGTGTTTCATGCAATTTCCGCCCAGCTTGTCCTACTTTTGAAGTCTCGTAACTCGTCGCCCGTGTGTGTGATGATGCTGCAAAAACATGCATTCTCAAGGTCATGAGGAGCTTTATTAGTTTATGCAGGAACCATCGTTGTATCGCTTGTCCATTTTGCTCGACGAATTTTTCAATTCTGTAATTTTCCTATGTAAATGTAAATTCCGCCCAGGTGTTTGACTTGAATAATGTATGACAGATTTGACCACCGAAATTCTCAGAACCTCTTAATAGTAATATTTATTAAGTGTACAAGGTATTCTATTTATAAGCCATTGTAATTATGAGATTACATGCGATATGAAAGAAATCAAATATTAAATGCTAAGGGTATTATTTACCTGAGTACCTGATTTTATCCAATCATCTTCGTTCGATGATTGTGATTGGCTGCCAACTGGGCGGAAATTACATGGTGGGCGGAAATTACATGAATCACCTTAAGGTAACGCATCGAAATCGCGAACAGCAATAAAATAAACATAAATTGTGCATATTTTTATTCCTCAATACTAAAATCAAGATACACGCTGTTCGCGATTTAGAAAATCACAACCAGTCATTCCGACTTTTATGACTGCCTCAATAATCCATTACAAACAACACATTCAGTTGTTTTATGATCTAATAGGAACTATAAAATAGTGCTCGAATTATATTTTCCTACCATGCCTTTAGATTTGCGAAATTCCACGGATTTCCAGAGATATGTTGCATCAAAAATTAGACTTGACACGACCCAAAAAGTGTTCGCGATTTCGATGCGTTACCTTATGTAATTGAGATCGCCTAAATCTTTCATTTTAAAATTTTGGCTCAGTTGAGATTGTAACTTACAGTCCACGACAGCACCGAGGGAGCTTAAGCTGGCATTCACTGAAAAAATGCCGGATTTTGCAGTATTTTACCCCAAAACATGCGTATAAAAAAGCTGGCATTGAAATACTTTGAAACAACATATCCTGTCATATATGTAACTTTAAAAGAAATCGAATCACCTATAATTAATCATATTTTGATCGTCGAAATCCAATATAATATGGTAGAGGTTTTAAAATTTCCATCACCACTATTATATAATGGTGCACTGGCTCCATTGATTTTACTGATTCCATGTATTTCAAGTTCGTTTTGGTCGACAGCATGACATCTACCCGCGGCATTCGATGAGCTTTGTGCAGGCAAATCGAAGCCGCATCTTGTCGAGGGATGAAAGACTGGATATACTACGTCTGCACGCGCATCTACGGCTCGAACATGCAACTAACCACACAACTGGCGACATCTCAAAACAAATCTCAGTGATGCTTGGTCGTGGTAAACGACAAGTACAGAGTGTATGGAAGGACTACAATGAATCAAAATCTATCGTTGTTGCTTCTACACCGACCAACACTACCGCCAAATCAACACGCATCCCACGAACGATCGATGTCATATCGTCCGTCCAAAAGTTTGTCCGCGAGAAGAGGCAACTTCGAGCTCGTGTTGTTGCTATCGATGTATTGTCGCATTTGGCAAACAGTGGTGTCCTTCTGGTCGACCGCACGGACAAGCTGGCGTCCGAATCTGCATTGCGGAATGTCCAGCGGTTTCTTTTGCATTGTGGCTACAACCGTGGCAACAAGAAGGGGAAAAATTCCCTGGCGTTGACTTAAAAGAACACCTTGTTGCGTGACCTATATGTCAGACGTATGTGCGCAGCCACGCAACATAACGATCCACGCAACCGCAGAAAAGTTGTCTACACAGACGAAAGCTTTTTTCATCATCACTACAACAAAAACAACATTTTGCTGCATGACCCTACCGACGAGTTGGATATTCAGCCAAAGGCCAAGCACAAAGGCAAGCGATACTGCTTCATTGGAGCAATCGTTGATGGCGGCGGGGAAAATTCAATCTTCATTGCCTATGACAAGGTCGTTGGTGTCGGCCAAACAACCCAAGGACTACCACGGCATATTTAATCACGAGTATTGCCTCACGTGGTTCCAGCGATTGCTAGACGAACTGGCAGCACGTAATCTACAAAACACAATTATTGTGATGGGCAACGCAGCTTACCTCAAATGCCGTCCCGCTGAGACGCCGGCATTCCGATCGCGGAAGGTCGAATTACAGATACCTTGTGATCGCTTCGGCCTAGATTGGACGCCATCGGACTTGAAGTCGTGTTGTGGGCCAAATTCAACCGTTTATGGACGGGATCAAACCGGTGACAGTCGTCATGGCTGAAGCTGCCGGTCACGAAGTGTAATTCAGCCCTCCACGTCATTCCAACTTGCATCCTATCGATGTTGTGTGTGCTATCATAAAAGGAAACGTAGGAAGACAGTACCAAGACGACACAACATTTCAGGAAGTTGGCCAGCGGCTGGATGCAGCGTGCACCAACTTGACGTCGCACTCTATCTTTGGTTGCATTCGAAAGGCCGAGTACGACCTGTTAGATCCACATAGACATGTGTCAATCGTTGACGACGACAACTACCAAGAGGACAATGAAGTGGCAGGCGACGCATCGGACGGTACCGAGTCCAGTTCGACTTCTCAAGACTCAGCGAACGACGCTGGATTTTAGGACTTTGAAATTGTATAATTGCATAAGTTTTTGTAATTTGGTGCCAAAATTTGCTATTGTTTTACGCAGTTTGTTGCCTCTGACGCGTACTTTCACACTTGATGAAACCGGATAAGGATCCGTTAAGTTTCCTCGGTGCTGTCGTGGACTGTTATCACATAAAACTTGGATCTTTGCGAGAATGGTGAGATCGTCAACGTAGACAACTACTGATTTTCCTCCCAGTTTCGAACGGGCTATTTTCGATAATTTTTATAAACTAATAATATATATGAAATCGAGGTTTCTTCAATGGTTGACTCATCGTGCCAGTACTGTATGTGCCGCCAACTTGAATCATTTACGCCATCAAGGCCCAGGAATGGAGATACGCTCAGCATATAATCATGGTCCATTGCGATCTCGAAGAGGGTGGCTTAGGAGCACGAGCGGCAGTATCAATCGTAACTTGATAACTTCAGAGTCATCTTACAAGTGGCCAATGCCATGTAAGCTTATGTTGAGGAATGTAGGCCTTTCAACTCGTGCTTTGACAATATGAGTTGCACAATGGGACGTGTGTACGGTACAGTAGCATCGTAACGATTCCAAGTCAACCACATTGACGAATCCTCAGCAAAATTTCTCCACTAACGTTAACGCCTAATATTGCGGCACAACAAGCCAGGAACAGCACCGTAATAACAGTAAAGAAACATCACTTTATTCTGCCCAGGTACTGCAGCATGACTTGATTGTACTTTTCATACCGTATTGGTCAACCATTCGTTTCGATCAGTCAAGCAACATCGAGTGCATACAGTAGCCATGCCAAAGTAGTGTTCCATAAAAGTATAACTGCAAAACTTAATATACTGTGCAAACTGTTCGATTTTGCCGTTCTAAACAGGGAGGGAAATCAGTATAATAATCCAATCAATTCCACTATCTCCCACTTTTTGAACATACTGTACAAGCAGTACTCCTTGCTGCAATGTTAAAAACCGATGGATGTCAGGACCTCATGTAGCATTTGGTACCAAATACGTGGCGCATATTTGAGTCCGTAGATTATCTTGATCAGTTTGTAGACCATATGTTTGTCGTGACCTTTGATATACCCGGGGGCTTGTCGCATGTACAACTCAGTACCCGGTGAATAGCACCATTCAAACACGCGGTGCGTACGTCCATTTGCTTTATGATGCAGTCAAAGATAACACCGATGGCTAGAACAGGTCTTCAGGATTCAAAGCGAGCAACTGGAGCGTATACATCATCGCAGTCTACTCCGTATTCTTGGTGACAGCCTTGTGCTACAAGACGGGCTTTGAATCTGTCAAGTGTACCATTTGAGTGGTATTTCACGGTAAACACTCAATGGTAGGCAGAGCCTGCCGCCCAGGTGGAAGTTCACACAATTTCCATGTACCATTGTCAATACACGAATTGCATTTATCGTCAATTGCTGCACGGCATTGAGAGCTATAATTTCCAGATAATGCTTCTTTTAATGATCGTGGAATTGGGATACGATTTGAATCAATTGGTTGATTGGAGATATGTCCAACATTGACGTCATGAACTAGTACATTATTTTCCAGTTGTTGTAGTCCAACTTCAAGGAGGTTTAGGGCTTGACTGGAATCGAGATGCTCAACTCGCGGGTGAACGTCAGGAAGTACGACCTCGTCGCGATGACTTCGAGACGACGCATTACAATTATAATCAATGTAATGCGATGGCTTACCTTACTGCGTACATGACGAGGAAGCGGTTGAACAGTGGTGTCCTCGACGAACGAATTGTTCCCACTAACACTAGAATCAGCAGAACGAGCACGTTTATGAGAATGTCAATGATTTGTATATCGCTCCACATTGTTAGGATACTTCGTTTACCATCCAATTTAAGTTCTGTAGTGTGATCATTTACGTCTAAATGATGCTCAACCGGAACGTCTGCCAGTGCACAGGATGAAATAGCGATATCCACAGACGAGTCAGAATGTGCGTAATCGGGTGACACAAAATTAGATTCACTTTGACAACCACTTTCATGACTTTCTGGTGGTTGAAGTAGGTCAACAGCACGAAGTTCAGTGCTAGTCAATGGGGTTGCCACGTCAGCGTATGCTTTCTCTGCAATCGCTCGGGCGTGTTCGTGGTCAAAGGTGACATCCCTCGAAATCAGAATTATTATGTATATCCAGCAGACGATATCCTTTGTAGTCCTCTTCCACACCAAAAAGGCGACATTTTAACACACGACTTTCCAATTTCTTGTCCATTCGTAATTCCTTTGAAATATGCGCATAGCAGATGGCTCCCCAAGGTATGATATTACTCACATCAGGTACTTCACCATGTAGTACATCGAAGGGTGTTTTGTCATCAAGTCTGTGAGATGATGTCCTATTTTTAAGGTACGTGGCATACATAAGTGCCTCAGGCCACCATTTGACGGCATGTCAGCATCTAATAGCATTCACCTGACCTTGGCAAACTTGCTTTGATGGTCCTTCTCAACAGAGTCATTCTCTTCCGATGAGTTTTGATTTGACTTCTCGTATTTCACTCCGAGTTTCCGAAAAATCCTAGAAGTGATTTGTTGTTAAACTCAGTCCCACCATCAGAACGCACTCGACGTACGACACTATCACACTGACGCTGGACGAGTTTCACAAATTCTACGATACTAGTTGGAATGGTGCCCGTTGTTGAGGGAAGGGTAGCCCATCGATACGATGTCGCATCATCAACAGTTGAACAGTGGTACCTAACCTGTCCAAGTGTATCATACATTCCAGCTTGTTTAAGGGGGCCACAAGTGTCCATGTGAAGTGAACTAAGCGGGTCGGGGTGCCTAGTGCCGATCAACCCTTTGTACGGCATTCAACGATGCTTGCACGGACCCATGTCCTGCACAAAATACGTAATCCACGCAAACAGTCAGGGTGAATACGAGGAACACCGTTGACAATACCCTCAGTCAACATCGAAATCAACGTCACAGTATTCACATGTCCTAAACGAATATACCATTCTCTGATTAACTCCATGGTTCGTTGTTTTTTATGGAGAACTGGGGCTAGTACGGGGGACCGCATTACATGAGCGCTCCGAATTTGACGCTCGGTATCAGTCCAACTTTTGACAAAGTAAGCACCATTTATCGAGGTGTTGATGAACTGAAGCTTGCAGTTTGAAAAGACATACTTGTACGCTGCATAGGCACTATCAACAATATAGTAGCCCGAACGCTTCAGAGTATTTTCACTCAGGATATTTGCCGTTGCGCCTGGCACGTTTTGAAATACATACTGGACTACACCATTGGGAGACTCAAGCCACAACTTCGCAACTCCGATGTCTGTATTAACGAGTTTATAACCACCAGCAAATGCAAATGTGAATCCAGAATGCATTGTTAGGTTGGTTAGAAAACTAACGTCACCGGTCATGTGGTGACCGCAACCACCATCGAGTGTCCATTCACTACTACTCATTTCACGACGAGTTAGTAAATTCGGACACTGTAATTTTAATACCTGATCCATCTTTACGCATAGGTCACGTATGGATGCCGCCATCACCTCGACACGAGGAGTTGACGTCGTGTCCACGGCCAACGCGGGCGAGTAGGACAGCATGTCGCTGTCATCAGGGCACGAAAACATGTCGACCATGGACATGTCCGGCAGGTCAAATTCTTGACGGCTTGGAAGCGATGCAGGTAACGCCACTTCTTCACGCATCATGACAGCGCCACATACCACTTCGGTGCGAACATCGCGCCCCTTGGACACCGCATCTTCGATTCGCGGCGATTCTTCGAAACCGAACTTCCGCCCAGCCACGCCGAAAGTCGTTCTGGCGCTTGGGGCATTCCCACTTCATGTGGTCCATGCCGCGGACGTTGTATTTGCCTTCACAGTAGAAGCACTTGGGACTCTTTGGAGTTGCCTTGGAAAACGTCTTTCCGGTGTCATGACGCTTGCCTTGATTGGCTAGATTTCCGGATGATTTTTCTTTCCCATGGTTCTGATTGGAGGAAAAGTTAGCATTACTAACCGGAATATCCGGTCGTGGACTTTGATCTCCCATCGTCAGAATTGCGTGTTTCTTTTTTTGACCCAAAAACTCCAACAAGTTTAGCCTCTACCCGTCGTACTTGGTTTGTGCACCATAAAACTGAGAGGGTAATTCATACAATGCCATATGTAAATGATCAAGTCATCAGTCACACTGTTGCAACCAAGGTGTTGACGAGATTGGGCATTGCTCAGGTTCTTTTTGAGGGACTTCATCTCACCAAACTATGACTTGATGTTTTCGAAAGGTTTCTGGGTCGTATTAATTAATTGACCCATATAACCAGAAACTTTAGAAGTCCCGTAACGGCTTTCGACTTGCCAGTCGAGATAATCGGCGGCTTGCAATGCAACCAGTCCTCGTATTTGATTTTAGGCTCGGGCAATGATTTTGGTTCCTAACCATCTCAAGGGCCATTCCCTCCAGGTAGCTAACAATGCTTTGGGACCACACACGAAATGAGGACTTCTTTCCGTCGAACACTAGAAGCGCCAAGTCCGAGGTAGACTTTGATGAAGCAGACGAGATCACCATACTTGAAAGATCAAGTAAATCCAAGCAATATGTATCACTCTAAGCAAAATCATTCGACACACAAAAAAACAAGCAGAGAGGCTCAGTTCGGAGGTGGGTGGTAAATTGAGTTGTGAACCATTATTTTACAATCATCTTCACATCACAGCCAATGCACGCAGATACAGTGCTTTGCAGTCAAATCGGGTCAGTGCAATTATTGCCTTGTTGTTGGGTTTTGTATGTATAGTGGTATACCACCCACATATATTATAATTCAATTCATGGTGGTTCAAGTTTGTTGGGTGCAATAAATAGTATATCTGATTGGCTGAAACAATGTAGTTTTAAACCAGTCATTTCCCAGTCATTTCCGTCGTGCGGTTACAGCCCAAAATGTCAGCACAAAAGTACCCATTTCAACTTTCCACAGTTACATGATAGTACCACATGTTCCGCATAAGCATGTCCAAGACATTTATTTGAACTCTGCTTCGTGCTTCGGTGTAAGTTGTGGACCACTCGTTTGCCCAGATATGACAAGGAAGGCAACGAACAGATTTTTATTGCTGTGTGCATGCATGGTTTCGTACACATTGTCGACTCACCGATGGGATTTCAAGTCCACGGACTGCATTCACGCTGACGTTCCATTCATAATATTGACCCTACTTTTTAACTACTCCGAGCTCGACTTGTTCACAATAACTACGCAAAGTATGCCGAAATGTTACTCGCAGTTTCCTATTTACCTTGTAGTTTGTGGGTGCAAATATATTTCATTTATAATATTCTCCAGTCAGGTCGAAAACACTGGTTCTCGCTCGCTTGGGTAGTTAATGTGTTCGGCATGGTTGCAGCAATCGTGTGCGCTTTATCCGGACTGTTGCATTACTCTTCGACTCCTGCTCTGACGCATTCGACACATGGCATTTCAAACGCCTCAGATAAGCCAATCACAGATGAAATAGTTTGCGATTGGCTATTCCATTTAAATGGATATTCAGCCAATCAAACAAGGGCTTGCTACTTCGCTACAAATGTGATTTATTTTATTTTGATAGAGTTGCACTGACCCGATTTGACTGCAAAGCACTGTATCCACTAGTCTGTTGCCACGATCTGATTAGCTAAAACATACAACACATGTGCGTATCACATGCTCTACATCACACGTTAATTGATCAATTCTCATGATGGCACATAACCTGTATTCCCTTATTCCGGATAACTAATATTATCCAACACAAGCAAGGGGGTATATCCAGCACTTGTGAAATCTTAAATCAATGGACTTTTGCTTTTTTCGATTAGAAATCGTATCGATGGGATTTAAGAAAATATTACATACATTATCATAAATCCATTTCACTTTACTGTTAATATCATTTCGATTGTTGGATCTCGTCTTCATATCGATATCGACAGTCCAAGTTTGATCTTATATATCGGCGGAGGTTTCGCTCTTCTCATCCTGCCTTCAATTTGCCCGTCGATTTGGACCGACAGTCAGTGTCGCCTACTTTCCTGTGATCGAGGTACCCACCATCGCAGATTCCAATGATGTCATCATATGTCGATGCGTATGCCCTGCATCGTGGAAGGTTAGTGTGTGCAATGAACGACTTGTTCGACGATTTCACCCTCAATCGCAAAAGCCCAAATTGCCAATATGTTGCACAGTAGACCTATTCGATTAAATTAACAAGTTGTTCGTACAGTCCGTTTGCCCGAGTGGTCTAAGGGGTCACGTTCAGGTCGTGATGTATTCGTACGCGTGGGTTCAAATCCCACAGCCGACAGTAATTTTACAATTTATCCCAATTCGGACCATAACTTCCACCGAAGTAACTTAACGATACTACCATTGATGGTAACGTGGGGCACCAGTGATCAGTTTCGCTCTTTGCTTACTTAGTTCGTCAATTTCTCGTTGACTACAACACATATTCAGGTGATACATTATCAAAATAACTGCAAGATTCAGCTCATTAATTGAAGTCAAAGCATATCGATTTAAGTAGTAAACACGTGGAGTACGGATTTTCAAAAGTAGTGTTTTTCGTAGGGCACCAGTCATCGGTGCATGTTTTAGACTTGTGCAATGTATTGAATCCTCTAAAACGCTAGTTCGTGGGATGCTGTCATCATATTAGCTATCAAAGGAATGTGTGTATATAGGTTTTACGAAATATATCTGCCGGATACAATTGGAGATACGAAACACGAAATTTCGTAAACCCAGAAAGTGGACATATTTTGATTTGATATTTGTATGCCAAAATTATATCCAGAGATATAAGGGGTTTTACGAAATCTAGTATCCGGAGACAGTTTCAGTATCTTTATACAACAATAGAGAGGTTTTGCAAGTCATCCGTCCACTGTCACGCCACTACATTCTGCCAAAATCGGCGATCGGAAAGAAGTGCACTGCCAACGAGTTTTGTGATTTTGCAACCAACCGTCGCCACTAGTCCGGATAAATTTATATTAATCGGATACTATTTGTGGTACTCAAAGTCAACACAACATTCTGGAACATGGTGCTTACCCACAACGACCTTGCTTTGGTCTTCACGCTCGCCAAGACCAAGCGACAACGCCGTTTTGTGGCTGCACTGGCTTTATCTCTGGTTGTCGAACGCCCGCTCATACCTGACATTCGATTTAACATCGACTTGATGTCCGACGCGAATGCTGTGCTCGAGTTTCGTTTTGACGTTGGCGGTGTGCAGAGGGTGGCCTTCCTCTTGGGTCTCCCAGCAGTGGTCATAACTCCTAATCGAAATCGTGTGGTACGCGACGAAGCTATGTGCATTGTGCTGTCACGTTTGGCGTTTCCCACACGTTTCTTCGACATGTCCAAAACGTTTGGTCGTTCACGCTCAGTCAGTGCTCTGCGACGTTTTCCTGCATGTCCTGAACGAAATCTACAGCCGTTGGAACAAGTTACTGTACTTCAACTACAAGCTCGTGAGCCGTAACATCGATGACTACTGTGCTGCAATCGCCCGCAAGGGCTCACCATCACAGAACGTGTTTGGATTCATTGATGGAACCAAAGTCCAAGTTTGCCGGATTTCAGCGACCATGGACGGAAACAACATGCAGAAGGAAGTGTACAGTGGCCACAAACGCGTGCACTGTCTGAACTATCAAGCCGTCACTGCACCGGACGGGATTTGTGTTCACTTCTTTGGGCCGGCCGAAGGAAGACGCCACGACACCACGATGCTACGGTACAGTGGCTTGTTGGATTACCTCGAGGCGCACTCTGGTTTGTTTTGGCGCAAGTGTATTTATGGCGACCCCGCGTATGGCGTGTTCAAGTTTTTGCTTTCTGGTTACAAGGGCAACGGATTGAGCAACGCTCAAAGGGACTTCAACAAGTGGATGAGTCGTGTGCGCCAATCAGTGGAGTGGAACTTCAAGGTTATGAAGACACTTTGGGCGTTTATTACGTTCAAAGGGTTGTCGAAGATACGTTTATCCCCAGTGGCCAAAGTCGTGTGTGTGGCCATGCTATTGACAAATTGTCATTGTTGCTACTTTGGAGGAAATCAAATCAGCAAATTCTTCAAGTTGGATCCACCAAGCTTGGAGTCATATTTGGACACCTTAGACATAATTGACGTTTAATCCAAACAATTATTCTTATGCAAGTGTAATTACTTAGATTTATTCATCGATGTAATCATGTTCATCATCATCTCAAGATGCATGCGTAATTGAGTTGCCTGAGTTTCTCGGTCACATCGAAGTTGCTCTGCCTGTAACTCTCGTTCTATACGTCTCTCTTCATATTCGCGGGATCGCACAGCTTCACGCTCTTCTTGGTCTTTTTCGTACTGGTACTTACGAAACTCCAGTTCAGCGTTGTTGTCGTCATGCATCATCTTCATCATCTTGGCTAAAGTGCCTCCGTTGTTGCCGCCGCCGGCATCACCGTCGACTTGGTCGATCTTCTTGCGTTTGCCCAATGACTGCATCGCTTCTTCACGAATTGTTGCCCCCATCGTCTCGACTCGCTCCGCCTCACGCATAACATCTTCCAGGCGCAACTTGTCACGCTTCTTCCAGTCGTCGTAAACGGAAGACAACTCGTCCAGCAGTTGTGACTTCTCACTGTAGTCTTCGGCGACGCCTGATGCTCTCAT
>NW_009798402.1:72946-83029 GCF_000520075.1 Aphanomyces astaci
GATTGAGCAACGCTCAAAGGGACTTCAACAAGTGGATGAGTCGTGTGCGCCAATCAGTGGAGTGGAACTTCAAGGTTATGAAGACACTTTGGGCGTTTATTACGTTCAAAGGGTTGTCGAAGATACGTTTATCCCCAGTGGCCAAAGTCGTGTGTGTGGCCATGCTATTGACAAATTGTCATTGTTGCTACTTTGGAGGAAATCAAATCAGCAAATTCTTCAAGTTGGATCCACCAAGCTTGGAGTCATATTTGGACACCTTAGACATAATTGACGTTTAATCCAAACAATTATTCTTATGCAAGTGTAATTACTTAGATTTATTCATCGATGTAATCATGTTCATCATCATCTCAAGATGCATGCGTAATTGAGTTGCCTGAGTTTCTCGGTCACATCGAAGTTGCTCTGCCTGTAACTCTCGTTCTATACGTCTCTCTTCATATTCGCGGGATCGCACAGCTTCACGCTCTTCTTGGTCTTTTTCGTACTGGTACTTACGAAACTCCAGTTCAGCGTTGTTGTCGTCATGCATCATCTTCATCATCTTGGCTAAAGTGCCTCCGTTGTTGCCGCCGCCGGCATCACCGTCGACTTGGTCGATCTTCTTGCGTTTGCCCAATGACTGCATCGCTTCTTCACGAATTGTTGCCCCCATCGTCTCGACTCGCTCCGCCTCACGCATAACATCTTCCAGGCGCAACTTGTCACGCTTCTTCCAGTCGTCGTAAACGGAAGACAACTCGTCCAGCAGTTGTGACTTCTCATTGTAGTCTTCGGCGACGCCTGATGCTCTCATGGACTCATCGTCGCGAACCCGGTGGCCCTCAAGGAGCAAGGTGAAGCGGTTTTGGGCCCTCTTGGCGTCGAAACCGGGCCGCGAGAACTCTTCTTGTGAAGCAACGGCCTCCGCCACAGCTGCCCAGCCCACCATCACAAGACCTCGTTTTGCCATGAATGGCAAGCGAGCGTTCACCTCACGCAGAATCAATACGTCTTCGTACTCGGAGAAGCGGTTCTTGACGGGGGTCGACATTGCCAACCACTGATACGGTGTGAGTGGCTGTGAGAATAATGGTAGGTTGCCACTACAAATGGCCTTTTTCAGGGTGGCAGCATAATGTATGGCAAGGTTCTCAATATGATTTGAGAGGTATGAGCGGGTTTTGTCAAACACATGATTTTTCCGTGGCGTGGGAGTGGCGGGATGATTTGCAAAACCTCTCTCATGTCATCGGCCAAACGCAAGGCTCCAGCGGCACCGACAACCGAGGACACACGTTCAATCGATCCAACAACTGGGGATCAAGTTATGTTGCTTCGGTATGGCAGTAAGACGCGCTACCAGTACGAGAAGTCGCTTCTGCGTCTAAAGTCGTGGCTCCAGCGCGAGCATCCTGGTTCTCTGTCGGGTGGAGAGGTCGTGCCCCCGCTCGACCCAGCGATTTGCAAAGGGTTCTTGGCCTACGAATGTGTTAAACGGGGCCCCGATGGTGCCGAACTTGACCCACAACAGTTCAAGTCCTACTCAGCTGTGAATGGATGCAAGAGCGCCATCAAGTTCATGTACAAGCAGGCAAATCTCCGCGTGTCGGAGGAATTGGATGCACTGTTAGCAGGTATCTATATCCTTATTTAATACTAGATTAGATGTTAAATAATCTGTTATTTATTACTTAGACTTTGCATGCTGCTACAAGCGAAAGTTGCTCAACTGAAGGACAGCGGGGCCATGGCAATTGGTGAAGGAAAAAGACCAATGACTTTTGACGGTCAATATATTAACTAGATGTTATGTCGAGTTGATTGGTTGCAATTTGTAGGATATTTCTTTTTGGCAACAAAAGCCCTTGGAGGAGAAGCCGAGTACAGCCTGACAACCGTGGCCCATCCGTTTTTACTGCTATGTTGGAACTTAATCACACGGTCTACAACTGTTGCTGGAATTAGATATGACCATTTGTCATGGGAAGGTGCTGTATTTAGCGGTTACTCTACACGACTGTAAGGTTTAACGTTTAGCGTAGGTGATTCGCTGGTGGTTCAGTATGCATACACTAAAAATGACCAGGAGGGGAAAAGTTGCACCCCTCGCCACGTGTATGCAAATCCTGGAAACCCGTCGATTTGTCCAATTCTGAGGTGCGCAATTATTGTAGATATCTTTGTGAATTCAATTCGTGAATATAAATTATTTCTTGTATTTAGTTTGGCCGTACTTATTTTTACGCGTGGGGCGCAGCGTGGAGAATCAACCAATCTTGTTTTGGGCGAAAATGCGGGCGAACGATTTTCAGCGTGGCTGTCCAAAACATGCGGTTTGTTCGCAGCGGAAATGTCGACATACGGCGTGTTGGTTAAGGACATCGGAACCCATTCGTTCCGAAAAGGCGTGGCCAGCGAGCTGTCGAATACCCCTGGAGGACCAGAAGCCGTGAACGTGTGGCTCCGAGCCGGGTGGACCCTAGGAACTGTCCAGGGTCGGTACATCTTTGCGGGTTCAGGGGGCGACCAATTTGTTGGACGTGCAGCAGCAGGTGTGACTTTAAATAATTATACTTTAAGTGAAACAATCATAATTATACTTTAAATGAAACAATCATAATTTACTTTAAATGAAACAATCATGATATACTTTGGACGTCATCTGACATTGCACTAGGGCACAACGTTAATGACCTTGATTTTTCCTGTCTACCGCCACATTTTAAGTCGATTGGGCTCAGCGATGGGCAATGGGAAGCTGCCCTGCCCGGGTACAAATCATTTTATCCCAGTCAGTTTCGACAAATTATGCCTTTTTTGGTGGCATCCCTATCGTGTCATCACATTTGGTTGGAGCAGACGTTAAGCAAGAATCATCCACTATTTTTTGCCCCCATTTGGACATCTGGTTTGCTGCCCAAGTTGACCGTCGACGTTGAAACGGGTCGAATGCAAAACAGAACAACAAACCTACGATCATCCGGCATCCCACCCCACGTCGCTCTTGGCCATCGCTTGGCTACGGTGGAGCACGAATTGAAATTTATCAACGAGCAAATATCTTATTTACCAACAAAAATAAGTGACCACGTTGTTGCACAACACAGGCACCTCCAAGCTCACTTGGCCCATCAACAACGACCCCCACTAATATGGCATCCTTCCGGGACTCCATCTTGGATGAAATCCGTCAATTAAGGTGTGGCACCACGCCAACACCCCCACCAACAAGTGGCAACGACGTTGTTCCCGAACCATGGTGGGGCAACACGAACCAGCACCAACAACTGAGGCCCACCCTACCACATGGGAAGATTTTCGACTTGTGGAACGCCTGGTGGCTTGGCTTACCTGGGGATGGGATCGTTCCATTGCGCCACCTTCGACCCCGGGACCTTGCTCGCAGCAGCGATCGCGTGAACTACAGCAAGTTGAAACGAGTCATTGCTGCATTGATGAAGTACTCAGATGTACCTGAGAGCGTCGTCCATCGCATGCCCGTGGCAAGCAGGTCCATCCTCTTCGCGTCTTGTCTCCAGCTGCTTGGCCAAGCGCTTCTACTGGAAAGCAAGGACGGCGATGTTAGAAAGCGTAGACTAGATGAGATGACGTACCCAACCATGTATGATCTCATCAAGAAGTATAACCTTTGATTTACATGCGTACCTTTCATGGTTCTTGTGACCGCCGATGAATCAAAGTTAACTGTGTGTGGCAAATACAAATACCTTTATCACTGCAAGCGAAAGATAAGATTATAAGGGTTTCGTAGACATTTCGTAAACCCCTCATTATCTCGAAGTATAATAGGACTTTTTCGCCTCGATTTATCCATCCGATTTATGCTATCCGGATTCATAGTAATATCAAAATAATAATCTAAATGAATATTGGGTATAGTAAAATGAAGTTATATCACATAATATACATAAAATTATCATTTTATTGAACTCAACGCGCAATTTCGACGCGGCGGAGCAACGTCGACGTGATGTGACGGCAGCGTCACAGTGAACTGTGCACATGTACGATAACCCCTGTCGATGCTTAATTGGACCTCTGAACGCCACCGACAGTCACAGCCCTACGTCGAATGGCCATGTGTCCACCCTGCTGACGCCGTCGCCACAGCCATCAACATCGCAGCCAGGGGTTCTCAAATATCTATCTTTTACCTATCTCAAACAGTGAGTTGAAAGGTAACTTACCTTTTATGGAGGATGACGAAGATAACTTATTTTTCCAGATATACAGAAAGAATAACTTATTCGAATAACTCCCCGGTGAAAGTCCATTCTATGTAGTCATTAACTTGCCTACATCGGTCACGTCCCAAAGACTACAATTTACTTTGAGGAACATTTGCTGTTCAAAGTTATGGGGGGTTGTGGCGCGACGACGATCGTTCAATGCATACTTGGCCCAGGAAAAAAATCGCTCGCACATATTCGACGTCGGACGGATAAATCGACAGTCCACGTAGGAGTCAGCATCGGCTGAGACCTTGAGGTGCTTCTTCGCACGTTGCGCCAGCGTCAATGGCTTGTCCTGGCTTGCATCCAAGACCTTTGGGGGCATCTTCAAACGATCAACACTCGTGACTTGACCATCACTCATTCTAGCAACTGATTGGTCCAATATCTTGGTGATGGCAACTTCAAAATCCGCGTGTCTGACGACGGCTGAATTAGACGCCAAGCGCTTGGAAGCCGACGAATGAAGTAGCATACACTCATCAAAGAGGTTACGGACATCCAGCATGGAGGTAGCTTCTTCTTGGAGCGCCAACGTCACCGATTCAAGCTCATCAAGCTCGAGCAACAAAGCGTCGATTTCGTCGTCTTGGTCGTCGGTCGGGGTGAGGTGCAAAACATTGCGATCGCCCAAGGAGCCTGATATACGTGCGGATGGCGACGTAGCGCTTGAGCATGGAGTACGTGGAGCTCCAACGCGTGACATTGCGGTTGATTGCACCTAATGGTGTCAAGCGACGTAGCTTTGCAGCTAGTTTCAGGTTTTTTAGTTTTTTCATTAACTCATTGACAGTGTTAATCAAAGGATCGTATTGAGTCAAAATGTCGGTGACGAAGAGGTTAAACCTGTGACTGGCACAACAAACCAAAGGTACACCACATCGGTTAGCAATTGCGCCATTAGTTGAGCAGTTATCACCGATTAGAGCAATAACATTCGACATCGTTTTTCCGTATACCATCCAATACAAATACTAAGTACTTGTGATGAGCATCGGCGTTCAACGAATCCTCGTCATTGATTGGGGAAAATGACAATAGAACTTTTTTATAGCCAATTAGATCATCCGTAGGAAATGTAGCAAATACTGCAACAAAATGACTCGATCCAATAGACCAACCATCAAATACTATAGCGAACATGTTTGGAAGCATGTCAGCGATCTTTTTCTCCATGGTGTCAGTGAGAAGTGACATATATTTCATGAAAGCATTCGTTGAGATGGAATCCAACATTGAGTACTTTCTAGCCATATCATTCTCACACAATGAAAATGGAAGCAACGAGAAGATAATCCACTGCAGCCACCCGAATACCTTTCTCACAGCATATGGGATTAGCATGTTGGCGATGATACTAGGGTGAACAGCGTCAGTTTCATTCAAGTGGACGTACTCGGGATGGCAGCTCATTACATGAGAACACAGGTTTGTGTAACCAGTGGTCTTTTTGAGGTGCACGTGCCCACACTGACACTTCCATTCGTTGCCGGTAGGGGTGGTCCTCGTGAAGTAGAGCTCAGCGAGCCGCTTTCCACGAAGCGCGTTGGTTGGAGGTCTCGTCGACATGGCAAGTGAGTCAATGCTCAATCGGGGTGTCAAAAGTAATTGGTGGTTAGCACTCTAATCCTAACTATGACCAACCAATTTCAAGCACCAATGAGAATTATCCTGTCATTTGGAATAGATTATTTATTTTGCATATGAAGATAAGTTATTTATTTTTCTGGTGATGGGAAAAGATAACTTATCTATTTTGGTGGTGCCCGAAAATAATCTATTTTCCGTTCGAATAAAAGATATATTTTAAATAGATTATTACCCCGAAACCCTGATCGCAGCAACAACCAAGTCGCCCTGATTGTGAGGGCGGTGATGGCGGCATCAGCAGGGTAAACGAATTAGTGAGCACCACGTAGATTGTTTTGTCAGAGTCCACGTTACAGTTGGCTCATGGTATGCGAATACGCATGCTGTGATAATCGATACGCTCAAGGGTGTGCCTTCTTTTTAGTGACGAGTGAGATAGTTTGCGGCATGCGCTTTGACATGATAGATTTCTACTTTAACGTTTGATTGAATGTGATGTGATAGTCCTCATGTGAGTTTCACTTGGTGCCGCACTCGTAGCAGCTACATGTAGTCAGAGTGCGGCAGCCTGCGTGTGTGAATCGGAAAAAATCTCATGGGTGGGGAAATTGAGATTTATCCCTGGGACTCCATTAAATCTCGCTGTTATCCGTGCATTATCCGAATAAATCTCATTCGATAAATCCCACGGGTGGACGTTGCTCTTATAATACCGATTTCTGTATGATCAACACAAATATAACGATCCAACCTATAATTTATCATGGGCACTATTTCTTGAAGGACTTTATTTTGACCAATAACAGGTATTCGGGCATTTCTATTGGCCTACAACAGCGCTGATGACTGGTGCCCCACGTTAGTACCATTGATGGGCCGGATGACCATTGGCGGGCCGACTTTTTCATCCAACTAAACTATAAATCCATTTTCATTAAAGAGGTTTTGGAAGTTATGTGTTGACTACGCCTAGACTACGCTGTGCCAAAAGCGGTTTGTCGTGAACGGATAGGAGTAAAACTAATTTTTGATTTTGCATATCTCTTCTCTACACTAAATCGGATACGAGAATTATGCGGATTTTTCGAGTGGATTATGATGCCGTGGACTTGGCGCCAGCCACCATTGAGGACGGATCCCCACCAACGGCGGTGGTGATAGTGGGCTGTATAGTTAGAGGTGATGGAGGGCGTGGCGTCGTAGCGTGGCAAGGTTGCTGGACTCTACGTAGAGTGCAGCGTCGGTGGAGAACTTCGCATTGTGATGGGGACGGACGGTGGTGGAGAATATGGCGCTCTCCACCATCACCGTTGCTCCCATATCGACTGTTCTTTCTCCGGTCAGTCCACCTCTTCCCCTATCTATATCTGCGTTGCTGACCTGTCGCTATGACATCAATATGATTCCCCGGCCAGTCCACTCGCTTTCCCTACTCCGCGTTGTGGAGATATCCAACTATGGCATCAATGTGCTACTCTTTAAACCATGCCACCTTCTCTCACACGTACACCATTCGATCGTGTACTAGTATAGATCAATGGGCTTAGCCAACCATCACTTGCTCATCATGTGCAGGTCCATAAAAAATGCGCTACAGGGGGCGACGGATTTTAAGGGACACCGAAGTTTAATGGAAGTACAGAATATTATAGCCAATAAGGTTGAATATGTGAAAAGCATTATGTGATTGGCTAAATATCGGGATTTCCATCGAAGTTCGAAGTTATTCAACCAATCATTTCCGATGAAATGGCAAATTCGAAGTAGCAAGTGTCCCTTAAAATCCGTCGCCCCCTGTAATCCTCAGCTTGCAGGTCATCGTTTTGTATGCACCGACGAGACTACCGGTAACGTGGCTGGACCTTGCGCTTGCATCTGTGTGGGTCAGCGTGCATGAGCAGGCTGTGAACGAGAACTTGGCGTCGACTTCCCGAATAATCAGTTGTGCCCTCGACTCTCGACACCTTGTCCGTATCGGATGTGGACATTTCAGAGATCATGTCCCACTTTGGATTGACTGGCTGTAGGTGTAGTTCCAAGTAAGTGCCCCTACAAATAGCCATTTCCAGGGTAGGAATATCAAATCATGGGAATGTTTCTATTAATTGTGGCGGTTCGAACTCTGCTATTGTCAAACGTACGTTTTTGTAGTGTAAGTACTTAGGCATAGTCCACGGATGACTTGCAAAACCTCCTACCTATTGGTCAAAATGAAACTTCTAGACAATGTATACCTGTATGAATTAATGATTATAATCATAAATTTGTGTTCAAAATTACTTCGATACGTTATACCATTTAAATGGTATGTACCGTTTTACTAGTAACATATCAATTGTATGTAGTTAAAACGGGCTGAAACCTATGATTTCAATAGTTAACTCAAGTATAAAGTAAGCCCATCAGTGGTCGCCTGTGTAAAGCCCTCAACTTCAGGAATTAATTGTGCTATCCTAAACTGCTTAAATCGATACCTTTTCTTCGTCCAAAAAGCTCAACGTTTTCTATCCAAATATGTACTACTCTGGTCTAATTTGATAGTCCCCATAGTCCGTTGTGATCGCATCCTTTTACATGAGTACAGAAACTCTGCACACAAGAATTAGGGGATCACAGGTAGAAAATGGTTAATCATATGAAACTGTAACAGTTACAAATACTATAGAAGGTAATTTGGTCCTCCACAGGCCTCCTCTGGGAGCGGCACGGCCTGAAGCCTACTTGCCGCTTTTCCCGACGAGAGGAATCGATTGGACATTCGGTGAAGTGCACGATTGGGGCTCACTCCTCGACAAGGTACTGCCTGCACAAAATTATACACACGACCTCCGCTGCGCTGCGGTGCGCGCAATTTTGTGGGCAGAGTATCAATAAGTTCCTTGATGTTTGAGTACAATTTTGACTTTGAATAGAATTAAAGTAAACTAAGTCTAAGATATTGAAAGCTGGGCAAAGGTTTCGGGGTTTCTACTCAGTCAGCTTATACTTACTCCGTTTGAAAATACTATTCTGGGTTGTTCAGATGTTTTCGAATCGGAGAGCAGCCATATGTGAACTACAATCGAAATTCTTGCATCCACGGGAGCGTCGGGCATCGCCCGAAACCACGAAACCAATTGAGAGTAGTTTTGGCGATTTGACGAACAATATTACAATCTCTTGGAAACTGGCGGCTTTCACTTTCGTCGATCAGTCAAGTCGCTACTTCTCGCTACTAATTAGTATCGCTAGTACTCTATAAAGTACAACACCATTTCCCGCCCTAGTTAGAGCTTTTTTCAAATCATTGTGGAAGAGGAACATTTTAAACAAGCAAGAAATTCCATATCAATATGGATTGGCCCGATCAAAGTGCTACAATGTTCTACATTTGGGTACATTTTAAGGATTAGTAGAGGTTAACGTTACTACTATCTCATCCCAGTCCTGGCCTCTTGGAGCTAGAGTGGACTACAACTTTGTGGGCTTGAGCAGAGCGGGGGGTGGACGCGGGTCGTCTGATCCGCGAGCGTGTGCTGGATTGGAGATCGAGGGGCTGGCCATTCGGAGGATCTCGATACCGGGTTGGAAGTCGGAGTCGAATTTGTTTATGCCCAATCAGAAGCATCAAATCTGATGTTGATGCTTCTGATTGGTCGAAATGGTGCGGTAACCTGCCGAGCATCGGACCAAACAGCGAGCTAGGGCGGAGGGCGACGTGACGTGGAAGATCGAGGTCGAAGTTGCCCGCGCCCAATCAAAAGCATCACAGCGAATTTCGATGCTTGCGATTCGACACGGTAGTGGGCCGAGTGCACGCTTGGGCAGAGGTCAAGAGCAGCGGACCAGTATTGAAACGACGCAGTTTCCATTTTCCATGGTCGTGGTGAGGCGAGGTGTGGTGCCGCGCGGCGGTCCCAGGACCGGCTACGTGCTGGCGTGTTGACTGTCGTGGCTCCGCGTGGTTGTCTAGGCAAGTGTCGGTCGAAGCTGGAGGCCGAGCGGGTGCTTGGCCGACAGCGCACGATAGCCGCGCTGCCTGAGCAGCAGCTGGGTGGCCCCGAGGAGGTGGCGGTGCTCGGCCGAGTCGTCTTCGAGGAGCCGCAGTTGGCGCCGGATCGTGGCAAGCCACAGGACGTACGTGGTCTCGGTCAAGACCTGCGGCGGAGGTAGTCTACGACGGTCAAACTTGGCGGCATTGCGCCGGGTCCAGATGGTGTGGACTGTGACCGCGACCGAGATCACCCAGAGTTGGTGGAGCTCGTCGCGGTGCCGG
>NW_009798403.1:0-2732 GCF_000520075.1 Aphanomyces astaci
GATCGGCCTGAGGGGGCGGCAACTGCTCGTTCGGAGTGGACCAAAACGGTTCGTTCGGAGGCAAATACTCGTTCGGAGGCAACTGCTCGTTCAGAGGCAACTGCTCGTTCGGAGGCAACTGCTCGTTCTGAGGCAACTGCTCGTTCGGAGGGCACGGCAACGGGTCCTTCAGATGGGGGGGTAACAGCTGAGGGGGCTGTAACAGATCGTTCGGAGGGAGCGGCAACAGGTCGTTGCTGCCAGCACCGCACCACTTGGACTCAACCACAGAGTCACATTCCGCTTTGGTCCACCACAACATGCACTTATTGTCGCCTGCGAAGTAGCAGTTGGTACACTCGCCACACTCGGGGTCCACCACTCGCTCGGCAGAAGCATCATGGACTATCATGACCATGATCAAGGCCATCGGAGTTAAGAAAGCGCTTGACTTCATGTTGAGTGATTTGAAAATGGTGATTCTAGGATGGTGAACTTCTCGTTTGAACAACTTTCTGGAAACTTACATCCAGCACATTAATTCCTCTGTTCCACAAATCTGTCAACCGAGCAAAAATCAATTTGTTCTCTGTCGACATTTCAATATAATTGGCTTATACAAAAAGTCCATACATTTCATTGGTTAAAAAGTTCATCAAACCACTTAACGCAGAAGGCAGCTTAGATGAGAAGCGACACAGACCAAGCAATACTTGCCATGAGCGTCTGTCTCTTCGGAGCCAGGCAAGGGAAAGTGGTTGTCACCGTTGTTCTCGAGTACAAACGCATCTGTGAGGTTTTGGTTCATTCTTGAGCCTGTACATTGTGCTTCAACATGTCGGAACATTAAAAGACTGGTTTGAGCACAATTTTGGGCCTGTACATTGTGCGACAATTGAGTTGTGCAGCAACATGTGGTGTTTTAACGACGACATTGACGACTGGTTAGTATAAAAAGCTAATAACAGTCAGTTTGCATTGTGAGTCTAACCACCGTTGTGGTTGCTGTGCTGGTCGACGGAACGTCGACAGTGCAGGGTGCGGAACACAGAATTCTTTAGAGCATCGTATCGACTGTACAATGAGTGAGTGTGATACGGAAGCTAAGGGTTCGTGGCCCACAGACGATGTCACTTGTTTACTCGTACTATTATAGTACTACTAGTGACCCTTCTAACGCAATTGTCGCACAATGTACAGGCCCAAAATTGTGCTCAAACCAGCCTTTTAATGTTCCGACATGATGAAGCACAATGTACAGGCTCAAGAATGAACCAAAACCTCACAGATGCGTTTGTACTCGAGAACAACGGTGACAACCACTTTCCCTTGCCTGGCTCCGAAGAGACAGACGCTCATGGCAAGTATTGCTTGGTCTGTGTCGCTTCTCATCTAAGCTGTCTTCTGCGTTAAGTGGTTTGATTTACTTTTTAACCAATGAAATGTATGGATTTTTTGTCTTAGCCAACTATATTGAAATGTCGACAGAGAACAAATTGATTTTTGCTCGGTCGAGATTTGTGGAACAGAGGAATTAATGTGCTGGATGTAAGTTTCCAGAAAGTTGTTCAAACGAGAAGATGCTTCTCCCGAGCGAGTGGACCCCCAGTGTGACAAGTGTACCAACTGCTACTTCGCAGGCAACAATGCGTGCTTTCTGTGGTGGAACAAAGCGCAATGTGACTCCGTGGATGTGTACAAGCGGTGCGGTGCTGGCAGCAACGACCTGTTGCCGCCCCTTCCGAACGAGCTGTTACGTCCCCCTCCGAACTACCTGTTGCCTCCGAACGAGGTGTTGCCTCCGAACGTCCCGTTGCCGTCTCCCCCGAACGAGCTGCTGCCGGCCCCTTCGAACGAGCTGTTGCCTCCGAACGACCCGTTGTTGTCCCCTCCGAACGACCCGTTGCCACCCCCTCTTAACGAGTTGTTACCACCCCCTCCGAATGCTCCCAAGCCGAAGCCTTGGTCGCTCGGTTGCGTGTAATAATCGATAATGTGATCCACGTGAATCGATCGACTTGACAAGCTCTTTGTACTTCTTGGAGAACACGCCGACGATCTTATCTGCTGGCCCGAGCGCTTTTGTGATGGAGCTGGTGCCTGGCCTTTTGCTGCTCAATTACCTGGTGATACGCCCATCACAATGGTTGTTACAGTATATTTGCTCGATGGGTCGATAAGTTTTGAATTCGACTGGGCTTGTGCTGCTCATGATACGGCCATCTCATTGGTATATTTAATCTCCACAACATTATACACAAATTGTTATGTTGTGCAGTGAAATACTTCGAAGTATATTTTTATTCATACTCCGGAGTATGTAGAGTGTATGGAGTATGTAGAGTGTATGAGCTCGTGGACATTACTCCGGAGTAGGAGTCCGCATACCCTATGCAGGCCGACTATCTTTGCATCTCGACGATTTCATTGGCTGTTCATCCATGTTCTAATGTCCAATCAGATGCGACTGTGGCGGAGTGAGATTGGCACTTTTCGCAGAATGGTAATCAGATTAACAAATGTTAACGGGACAGCAAATACTCCCTTTAAGAGCATCCCCACCGGCTGATGTAAACATAGAGCTGAAAAGACCCGTTTATTGGGTGCGTGCTGTAACAGTAGTACATCACTTCACAGCCAATCCACACCGGTTGGCGGAAATAGTAGTCCTGATGGAGCAAATTCGTGTTGGACGCCCGCTGGCGATTGAGGTTTTGGAGCTCGCGCCAGTGGAGAATCTAGTGCAGCAGGTT
>NW_009798403.1:3132-15620 GCF_000520075.1 Aphanomyces astaci
CGGGACCTCAATCGCATAGAACTGTAAATGACCCAACAGATCTGTTGAGAAATCTGTGTTTATGGAGCGTTTACATCATGATGTAAAATTTATTGGCAACCGGTGTGGGGCTGAAAAATGTAAATTTTGCAGATGTAGTGATGTACTTTGAAGATTTTTACATTTCTACATCAGCCGGTGGGGATGCTCTTACCTTTAAGCTTACTGTCCCGTTAACATTAATACTACTACCTCTGTCCGAAAATGTTTGCACGAATCAAAGATTTCGACAAATGAACATGAAGTTCTTCGACTCTTGGAGAACAGAAGGTTCTGGGGAAAAGAGGAGATTCAGGGCGTCACCAATCAAAAGTATTCGCACCAAAATTCCAACCAATGAAAGAGCCATGACGGAAACAAATCCCAATGCTTTATTTCATACAACATCGACGACACTTGTCATTTCAGCGTATCCGGACATCCGGTTACGACTTTTTACGGATGAAACCACATGCACAAGGTACGGCATCGACTACGTCGCGGTCAGGCAATACAACGTCGGGCAATCTTCCACAAGCAGCGACTACCGACATGGAAGAGAAAGTCGAGGAATTAGCTGCAGAAATATCTGCGGCACTGGACATGGGAAAGTTTTGCTCTCAAATTGAGCGACTCGGTGTCGATGATGAGTTTGGACGAGGACGTATTGGAAATCTTGGGCTTAGACATTGAATAAATAATATATGTATTTTTGTATTGAGCTGAGTGACTTTTTTATATGTGGTCCCATTCAAACAAGAGTACTACGAATCGTGCAATCTTTCCCGAACTTCACTTTTTCCGAAACGTGCAAACATTTTCGGACAGACGTAGCCTATGCCTCCTTACCTTTGTGAATTCCCGCACTTTGTTGTAATAAGTGTGGACTGGTTTCCCGAAAGGATATAGCAAGGGCAGTTCCGATACAAGCATGCATACCATTTCATATTCCGATGTACTAGTACTACGTAGTACTGTGACCAACTGTGTTGTTTCCCACGCCAGTGCCAACAGAAACTATCAAATGGGGGAGAGCTGACTCCTTGAAAATTACTCACTTGATTGACTTTATTTTACCACGGCCTTGCAGAACCAAGAGTGAGATTCCGGCAGTTGGCTGGGACAGGGGTTCTGTTTTCTACGTCATAGTACTTGATTGAGGACCACCTGTGTCATGGTGGGACTTGGATGAAGTTGCCCACCACAACACACACCCCAAGCCATGTCCCGAAGGACACTTTCTAGTTCTTCGGGGTCGTTTGCTTCATCGCCTTCGTTCGCTTTCTTCACGCCGTCAACGTAGTTCTTCACTACGGCTGGGCATTCATGCATGAGCTTCTGCAGCGGTTCCCATGAGGACTCGATATCCTCAAAACCATCCCAAAGCACCTCCAGCATGAAGTCTTTCACATCCGGGACAAACTTGTGTCCCGCGATCGACTTGACCTTCAGCATGATCCCTTGCTTGGAAAAGTGTTCGAGGATCTGTTCGGTGAATTCAAATCTTTCTTCGGCGTAGAGCTTGACTCTTGACGTGTGGACCTCCCGCAGCGCATGAATCACCGAATATTGTAGCCGCAACGCTGCATGTCCACGATGCCCGGCGCTGCCACAGTGGGCAACGACCATGATCCGTTGGATCAGATCATTTGCCGCACTCGGTACCCGTTCGCGCACTTGCCGCAGCCCGTCCACCACTGTGGCTCGCTTTGGTTTGTCCGTGCCATGCTGGTCTTCGGCATGACGGATGTCCGCCACACATGGTCACACAAAGTCCTTGTCCAGCGGCCGCAGTTTTGGTTGTTCCGGTGGAGGACTTTGCGGGTTTTGCTTTTCTTTGACCAGCCATGACCCCGACGTATTTTGAAATGCTTGGTTGCCAGACTTGGTGTCGGCTGACCCCAACGGATCATCCTGTCTGCCCATAGGTTGTGGATACCGTCGATGTGTATGATTTCATAACGATAGCCGCCAATAATGGCAGCCCTTCGCATGAGTTTGCCACGTGTGTGCGCCTTCCATTCTTCGCCCGGGGCAAAGATATGGATGAGGTTCTGTTCTTGTGGTCACAGCGCACCTTGAATCCAGTATGTCGCATAAGTATGCAATTGAGCTTCTCGCACGCACGCACGCGCAATAGCGTAGGCCTCTATGACTGACCACGCCTTCTGGGCGCCTGCAAACATCCCCGACTGACATAAGAGCAGTTCGTGACGTTGTTCTTGGATGAGCTGTCATCATCGAATGCCACCACTTGAGTTACCACAATCGACCATCCATAATCGCTCGCATCCGTGAACAGACACATCGTGGCGTCATCACGCGGTTGAGACAGTTCCACCGATGATCGTAGCTTGGATTTTACGGCGTCAAATGCTTGCTTCTCGCCGTCGGTCAGTTCCAATTGAACACCAGACGCGATCCGCTTCTTCTTACCCTTGCCTTCGAGGGCCTTCGTCAGAGATTGCTGCCGTGGGTCGACTGTCTGTACGTACTCTGTCATCGAGTCCCGCGAGTTCACGGCGCACACAAACTGCTTCATCCGCATTCGTAGGGTAGGGGATCGCACACAAATGTTCGATGCGTTCAGAGTCTTGCTTGACGCCATCACATGCGTTCACACCACTTGTCTTGGTCCGTGAACAGCTTAGTTTTGGCCGGAGTCAGCTTGAACCCATACTGGGCCACTCGATCGAAGAACGACTCGAGGGCATCCAGATACTATTCCGCTGTGTCGGCGTACACAAATAGGTCGTCGATCCAAATCAGTATGTTCTTGTTGAGCAGGTCCTTGTAGCACTCCTCGTTCATTGATTGCACGTAGAAACTGTCCACATGGCCTTGCATCACCCAGTCCGGGGTGTACATGCATCCATTCAGAATGAACGACAACATGTCCCAACTGTCTGGGTGCAGCGGGAACTACAAAAAGCACTTGGGCAAGTCAAACACACCCATCCCTTTCTTGCCCCGCAGGTTTTGGAAGATGGTAGCTTGGAATGACATTGTTCCCCCCTTTGGCTCTGTTAGTTCACGACGCGGTAGTCGTTGATTAGCCGATAATTCTTGAGCACGTCATCGTCGCTCCATTTGTCGGCCGACTTCAAAGACTTGCGCCCATCTGGCTTGAGGACTGGGTTCACCGGGCTACACCACGCACTCTGCTGGTTGCTCTTGATCACGCCTGCATCGAGTAGTTCTTGTGCAAACAACTTGAGGAACCTCTGCTCCAGGAGGTTGTGCTTCCTTCCTTTGCATCGGTAAGGAACACACCAATCCTTCGGGGTCACCCTTTGCGGCTTCACTTTCACTGGTGGGTCTGTCGAACTTGAGTCGCCAGATGTCATGTTTGCTGAGCACATCCCACAAGTACTTAACATGTTCCATTGGAAATCCGTTATCGACTGCGCCATCGATCATGCCTTGTAGGGCTTCCTCGACTTCATTTTGGCTACAGGTAGCACCGCCTTCAGGGACGTGGCTCCGGCGGCCGACCGGAACTCCATGCAATCGCCACCAACTTCGTCCAGATTGTCGCCGTCATCATCTCTTTGTAGACGCGCCACCAGTTCCAGCAGGCGGTCGATGTCGATACCAATGGTCTTGAGGGTGTCATATGAGACGAGAATTTCATCTCCGTCGTTGACCACGTAACAGCGGCGCTTGCCTGGTACCTCGACTGGTCCAGCAGCCGTCTGCATTGTCAGCAGAAGGTCTCCGTAGGAATTTTGCCTCGAACGGCATCTGGTTGCATGCTGTTCCCGCAAATTGTGCTGTCAATTTGACTACTTGAAGTGGGGCTGTAACACTTGAAGTTTGTCCACCATGGCCTGTGGCATAATGTTCTGGTCTGCGCCGGTGTCCGGGCAGTATTGAACTTCCAACACACTGTTAGCCGCATCCAACGCCCGCCATCTTCCCTGGTGGGCGGTGGGGGCTTCTTCATTTGCTTCGCTTGCATCTTCGCTTTGCGTTCCCTCGCCTTGAACCGCTTGAAGGAGGTGTTCTTGCCCTTCTTCAAAATTGTATCGCCACTATCCCGTCTTTTTTGTTGGGACACTCCCGAGCCATGTGTGCTGGCTGCTGGCAAACAAAGCACAGCATGCCGCGGTCAGCTCGGCCAGGTGCGAATCGAGGGCTTCATCGCTTGGGCTTCTGGGTCGACGGGGACCACACCGCTGCACTTCGTTCCGGCTTGATGTATCCACCCGGTGGGCGTGGGTAATTTCCTCGGAATTCCCGCTGGTCTCGTACAGCTTGGTTGGCTTTCTTTGCATGCTTAGTAAGGCGGCGTCCTTGGTCGTCTTCTTCACGGCCACGCTTTGCACCATAGCTGTTCCTTTGTTGGTTGACCATGTCTGCATCGTGCGTTCAATCGAACTGCTCGCGTAGTATGTCCGCAAAGGCCACTAGATCGTTCGTCGGCACGGTCTTCATTTGTTCTTCCACCCTGTCGCGCAGGTAGCTGGGTGTGACACACGCTGCTACCACCTTCACGAACGTTTTCAGCATGGTCAGGTTCTTGAGTTGTTGACGTAAACCGTTCTCATCGATCATATCATCCACTGCTCCATAAAGACACCAGGCGGCTGCCCACGTCTCCATGGGGGTCAACGCTCAGCGCCCGACAGTATGTTTGCATGTCCGACTTAGTGGGTGTCGTCTTGAGCCCTGGTTGCCCGACGATTTCCATGATGCGATCGCGGTAGTCGTCCTCACTGAATTGTTCCACAGGCACTCGCCACACATAAGTGCATGTAGCCTTCAGGAGGCTGCGGTCAGTGGATGGAATCCACCGCACAGCACTCCGTCGCCACTCGCCGCCCATTCGTTGCGCATTCACCCGTAGCTTGTCTAACACGTTTCCCGCTTCTTCACCCAGCTCACCAGGAATGTTCTGTCCATACAGGTGATTCGAAGGGATTGGAATGTGTCACCACTAATGAAGGTCCACTGGGGTTGATACTGGGCCCTCATCCTCCGCTGCTTGGCGTCGGTGGTCCGCTCGAAAGAGGTCCCCATCCTGAGCTGCTTGGTAAGGTCGTGTCCAACATCCGACGATCATGAGCCGCGCGCCCCAATTTGGCGTGGTTGACACGCTTTTCCTTTGGAGGACGATTGGCCTTGTAGATCCGTCACCGCTCAGCTTGTTTCATTGTTCTTCTTGATATTCCTTTTCTTCTTCTTCACTGTCAGGGTACTGTCCGGTCGATGTCGTCGTTCAGCACGTAGCTTGGCTCGGACTTCTGCCTCTTCGTCCGCTCGCTTCTCGGCATCGGACTGAGTTCTTTGGCGGTGGGTATTCTCTGGCGGCGGATATTATTCGTCAATATAGGCGCCTCCGATCGGGGGTCGTGGTAACTGTTCCCAGTTCGGTCCCATGGTTTGACCGCCATATCCTCGCTGCGATTCGTCACATCTCATGGATGCCGCTCGCGCGCTACCCGTGGCCTTGTACGCCTTGGTCAGCTCTTCGATTGTCTTCCTGACTTCTTCACTTTTGGACTCTTCCACAGCAGACAGCGCATCCGTGGTCACTCCGCCTACCTAGACCAGCGGTAGCTTCGTCACTGGTACTTCTTCCTCAGCCTCGCTGCCCGCCGCTGCTGGCGCCTTAGTGGCGCCCTTCGGCTTCTGGGTGTAATTTTTAGAGTTCTTCGCCATCGCACTCAGGCCCGTAGGTCACTGGAACTAAAGTATACTTTGCGTTGTTTCCCACGACAATGCCAACACAAACAACCAAATGGGGAAGTGCTGACTCCCTGGAAACCACACACTTAATTGACTTGATGTTACCACGGCGCTGCAGAACCAAGAGTGAGATTATTCCGCCAGTTGGCTGGGACAGGTATTCTGTTTTCTACGTCCTAGTACTACTAGTAAACTACTAGTAATACTACGCCTTTCCGCGTCCGTTCGCCATGGATCGGCACCCTGTGACCTCTGTTGAGGACACCTGTGCCATGGCGGGACTTGGACGAGTCGCCCACCACAACACCAACTGCCAATCGATTTGTGCAAGAAAATATATTATGGATGTCAGTTCTGGCTGCCTCTAACACACAAAATATGGTGTGGAGCAGTACGCACCACGAACGGACACTTACAAAATCTCTGTATTGACATGTCCTTGCAAAGTAGTTCAGTGGTAAGACTAAGCAATCGACGTTGCAACAATAGCCGCACTGGCTCATATCGAACGAACATACCGGGCATATGATGATAACTTGAAGTTGGTCATAATTTATAGCTAACTTTGTTAGCTTTCCCAGAAAGTACATGTTTTTAGCGTCGAATAACGCTGCAACGGCTTGCTTGCTCGTACTACAATTGATATGAATAATGTAGACACTAGTGCGGGCTACTAAACTTGATATATTGTGAGGTATTTGGGAGCTTGTGACATACGTCGCAAGGCTTCAAACATGCCAGTTTTTGGAATTGTAACCTACTTTGTAAGAGAATAACTCAACCAATAACAGCTTATATATCGACAATGACATGTCATTACGTAGTAGCAATGCTATCGATCAAGCCCACAAAATCCTAAATTCATCGGCACAGGTTCGGCACCAGTACAACAAGTTTAACGGTGCTACTTGGTCAAAACTCAAGTATAGATTAAAGTTGACCAACTTTCTATGTTATAATTGCATTGCAAAGTTTTAATGACAATTGAATGTTAAAAAAATACAATCTAACATATCAATGTTTAAACTATTCAAAATCATCAATTAAATGAAATGGGGAGAAGATCCTATTTATCCGGATACAAGCCCGGAAATATTTGAATTTCGACTTCATGCGCGTATCGCGCTGGACAGGAGACATTGAAGCACAGAAAGTACTTCAAGGACTAGTCGACCAAGGCAAGATCGACGGAGGGACTGAGCCACAAGAACCACGTGCACTCGCCCCAGAAGTATTCAAACACTTAAACAACCAAGTATGCAGCCTACACATTCGCAACACCAAAAGGGCGAACAGTAAGTCTTCCATACCCTTCCTTCTTTTTTACAACTTCTCAATAGTATAGATCTCCCTGTCACAACGAAACGTGCCCGAAGCACACGCTGTATCGTCACCGCGGACGACACTGAGGCCGACATCCCCCAACTCGGGCACGTGCTGCAAGCTCTATGCTCGGTGCAAGTGAATGAACCACCACGAGAGACAAGGTATCATTTCGACACCCGTCTTATCTTGCTGTCCAATACATGGACAGCAAGACAAAAGAGTGGTTTGTCAGTGTTGCGGTGACTCTCATGTGGGGGTTCAAAGCAGGGACCCTTGTGATTACATCCGAAGATCCATCAACGTTGGTACACACCTACGAATGCCCCCCAGTAATGGTATTCGTTTTTGACCACTTCGAAAAAGAATTGACTGAGCAACCATCAACCAAAATGTGGGCGAGGGCACACGCTTTTGCTGCGGCAATTGATGAGCAACTGGGCAATTTTGGCGCCGCTCCAATCAGCACTCAAGTCATTGATTTGCCACGACCCTCCGTTCTACACAAATCACAGTTTACGGTTGCAATGGACGGTGTAGTGCCGAAACAAATGCTTGTGTTCGAGTTCAAAGCACAAATTAGCAACGGCCAAGCAGCAGTAGCTCAGATTTTCGCGATTTAGCTATATTCAACGGATATGCATTCTTTTTTTAACTGAATTGACAGTATGCTGAAATGTATAATGGCGACGATGTATTGTAAGAACAAAGTAGATCAATTCCCGCAGCCTCCAGGTATATGTTAACTTGATGCTATATTTCGATGTTATCTTTTTAAATTATGACATACTTATTTATATTAAAAGTACGTAACGGTATTCTCGTGGAATATAGTGGATACTTTTCCAAAAAGCATCGTAACTGGCAGCCAAAATTTGAAGTCCATATGTATACGTTTTGAACAGCGGAATCGAATACAAAGTCGCCTTGCACCAAAACTGGACTCCTTCGTCTAGACATACGTTTATCCTCGCTCATGTCACCAACGATGGCTATGTTCGTCATTTCCCGCAGCCTCCAGAGTGTTTGTTGCCTTGACTTGAAAGCACTTCTTTATGGACACCTTCGCTTCGGCTTTCTTTGCCTACTTCGTCGTTTCTTGTGGAGATAGCCATTCTGTCTTGCACTAATCGATGCCAGAGTCGACCTCGGGTCCTTTATATTACGAGGACGGTATCTGCAATCAATCTCGAGGCTGTAACCCAATTTTGGAAATGAAATCGCTGAATATCTGTGCATCCTATAGCAATATCTATCACATTTTTCCACTGATATTCTGTGTGCACAAGGCATGCGCTCAGGTATACCTAAGATTCGACTCGGTGGATTTATTTTTGCTGCACGCAAAATCGGCGCAATACCACTTCAAATTTACACGTATCCACGATTTCTAGAGGGGTGGGTCTGATCATTTCATTCTACACCAACTCTGACATTGGTTAAAACGTGCAAACACTTTGGCAAACAATTGGATTTGATGTTCGTATGCACAAATGATTAATAATTTCCAGTCAGAGTTTCGAGAATCGAGAGCCAAAACACTAAAATCGCGTTTTCTCGGCTCACAGATCGATCCAGAGCCCAGGGACCTCATTTTTGGAGTCCTAGCGTGAAGGTACTTTGGCCATGAGGCGAAGGCATGGGTGGGTATGGACAACACATTACAGTAGTCTATATATTAGTAGGTGCGTATTCGATTACTCAATCATTAGTTTACTCAATCATTAGTTTACTCAATCATTTCGATAATCTCATCCTGATTCCGCAAGTGTGAAATATTTGTTCTCGATTTGCAAACACAAATGTTACAGCTCAATATCCAATTGGCCTTACACCTCCAACGCCAACATCAAAGCTCTATGGTTGAGCGCTGACATCAGTCAGAGGTATCGGTTCAAATCCGATTGATGTTTGCTTAATGCTATGTCTACCTGCCGTTCTTAAAGCGGCACTTGAATGACATGGCCCCGGAAACGGGTCTACGATCGGGGGGGCTGAAGAAAACGTCCACGATTTCGTTCGTGGTCCATAACTCACGCGCGGGCAGGTGTCGAAGTACTTGCTGACGTGTTCCGGTCATTTGGTCTTGGTGCTGCGTGGATGTTGCGAGCTGTTTCGAGTTCCCAATGCGAGAAAAGATGGGAACATGTGAGCCAGCCAAAAATTTGACCAGTCATAGGGTGACAATATATGGGTTATTGGATTCGGAAAACCAATATTATTGCAATATTTCATGGTGCCCAATAAAATAACAGCAATAATTCTCTGGAAACCAATAACTATGGCAATATTACTTGGGGTCCAATAAAACAACTGTAACAATTCTGTGGAAAGCAATAACTATTGCAATATATTTCGCCCTTCCAATAAATATTTTTATTGTTCAGGAACAATATAATAAAATACTTATTGGAATATATTTAAATAATTGTTTTAACAATATATTTTTGACAATCGCTGATTGGAGGTTGAGGTGCTAAGTACCCATTCGAATAGTTGAATTCACAGTAACGTTACGCCTGAAATCGATGTCCAAGTAAGATGAGAAAGAAGTTGGCAATACTTTATCCCTCGATGGAAAGGGATTCCAATGCACTGAACATTTCGCTCATCTCCAAATATTCTGTCGTCTGGGCCGCTAGGTCACACATCACTAGGTCAAGGTCAAGTCCGTGTACTTTGTTTCCGTCCAACACGTCCACTTTTGCGACTTGCTATGTCATTGCATATCGTTTGAGCCGTAGGAAAACCTTCGGAGAATCGCCAAACCATTGCCAATCAGGGATGGCACGAAGGTTTTCTTAATTAGGCATTTTTGTTTAATACAAAAAAGCCTATTAAGTTTCGAAACGCGGAATTGTATTTTTCTGTATTTTAATTGTGCTCATTCCGAATCACATTCGAGGTCATCACTAGGTAGCGCAATTGGCATTTTCCAATGAGGCATCGTCACGAGAGCTTGTACATGCACTAATCCGCGACGACGCATATCAAGCATTTTTTTAATCTTCTGGAGCTCCCGGAAGCAAATCTTGGCTTGGGTACTTTGTGTCGTCGCATAGGTTGGCGCACTTCATTATGACCCAACAGCTTCACAGACTTCGCTTGGCGCTCTTGGTCGTGCTTCGCATAGGCTTGCGCCAACTTGAGCTTGGATTTGGTCAGTTCCAGTTCGAGCTGAGCCTTGGCAAGCTTGAAATCTCGAGCATACGACTGGGGCAGTGTTTCGACCTCACGCGGGGTTTCATCGGACGTTGCAGTTGAACCAACAGTGGGACCGCAGGTAGTACTAGTTGTTGTATCATCTGAAATTACGAAGTAGTAACCGATTACCGTTTTTACGTTTAAAAATCACACCGACATAATCAGGATATGCCTAAGATTTACTGACGCCAGTTTATTCGTAAACGGAACAAAAATAAATTCTAAGATAAATTGCGAAATTCAATTATCAGTCCTCATAATATTTTTTTGCTTCACTTCAAGACATGAACTTGAGTGCATCAAGTCCAAGTGGTGCATCTCTAGCAACCACTACCGTCGGCATGGTTGCCGCCGTCAAGCATTTTCTGTCAGCCGATAAGCGTGGCCGTCAACTCTCCGACGTGTGGGGTTTCTTTACCGATGACCCCAATGCCCACAAGCATGTGTCAGCGGTATGTAAGCATTGTATATTGACAGTCGGGCACCACTATAAGAGCGCTCAAGACAAGGCACACCTCAACCGATGCTAGGTGTTTCGTGCCACAATGACAAAGCTTGAATTTGAAGAACACCCTGACTGGTTTGAAGGCGTGAAGCGGTCCAAGCTGGAAGTCAAGGTGTGCAAGCAAGGTTCAACTCCAACCATGCGGCAAACCAGTGAAAAGGAGTTCCTTATGCCTGCTATGATCTCTGTTGATGTTGAAGCCATCTTCATGGATGTTGCAATGCACTACTATGTCACCGGCTCTGCATTCCAGCGGGCTAAAGAATCCCACCTGGCCCGAGCATTTCGCCGTGCTCATCCCAACGCCAAGATCCCGAACCGACGATAGCTGTCTGACAAGTATCTCGACGCATGCTCTACCAAGTTGAAGGCACGAGTTGACGCCACGCTCGGTTTGGACTCTACGATGGTGTGCCTTACGACTGTCGCTTGGACCGTGGTCAACAACGAAGCGGTGGTGAACTACATGGCTTGTGGCCCGAAGTTTTCAGACTCTCTGGAAGCAATACAGACGGCTGGGCCAGCCACACTGGACCATGGATTGCGGAAGACATCAAGCGCGTCATTGGATCAATTAAAGCACATGCTTGCGGCGTATGTACTGACAACACCTCAGCTAATAAGGCCGCCTGGGCAGAATTGGAGAAGTCATACCCTTCAATGTTTTTCCACGGTTGCGCTGCCATGGCTTGCACCTTTTGGTCAAGGACATCTTCTATCCATCCAAGACTCAGCGTGGAGATGTCGGCGACGAGCTCTTTCCCGATGACTACGCCTTTCAAGACCTTCATCTGTTTGCAGAAGCGTGCAAAGATGTTGTCAAGTTCTTCCACAAGAATCAAAAGCCGCGTCAACGCTTCGCTCAGTCCAGATGGAGAGGAAGAAGCGAGCCTTGGCCTTGCCAGCCAACAAAGTGAGGGACACTTCAGGCCTGGTTTTCAACTCTTCTGGAATCAGAAGACATCTTGCATGACATTGTGACATCACGTGGATTTGTATCTGGCACGCCGTCGAAGCAAATACGACGTGAAGATGTAAAGGCGGTGATAACGGACACGCTATTCGTCCACAACCTCAAGAGAAGCCTGGAGATCTTGGTGCACATTGACGAGTTCACATTCCTGCCACATAAATTTTGCTGAAAACTACAGAACAGACGCCACCTGTCAACTCATGTGTTGAGGTAGAGTCTCGAGTGAGGTGGATGCGCATCAAGGTACTTAAAAAGGGAATTGTATTACATCTGAATTGTTGGTACGACACTACAGCTGAACGTATTCCGGGGTACTAGTAATATATAATCGGATGGTGACAAGGAATACCGTAGAATGAAAGTGCATACGATAGGAATGAACGTCCATGTCCATAACTCAGGCTGTAGACTGAATCTGAGGCACCGCAATGGCTCATTCAACTGGCCAGACGTAGTTCTTTAATGTAGTATATGTGTGAATGGTATGTGTTCCCTGGAAGTGCTCAAAATGGATGGCTCTAAGGGGCCACAACATCCATGTCAATACCTCAGGCTGTAGAGTGAATCTGTGGCAGTACAAAGGCGCGTTCAGCTGGCCAGTGGTAGTTCTTTAACGTAGTGTATATGTGCCCTCGAAGTGCTCGAAATGAATGGGGCCACAACGTCCATGTCCATAACTCATGTTGCAGTGCGAATCCGAGGCAGCACAATGGGTCGTTGCGCTGGCAAAATGCAGTTCTGTAGTGTAGTTTGTGTGCGGTGGATATGTGTGCC
>NW_009798403.1:48639-49393 GCF_000520075.1 Aphanomyces astaci
TAAAAGGCGAAGTGAGTGACAACGAGCCACTCAAACTACCTAAACTCTCAGATCCGATAAGGGGGTCGATACACTCTACCAATCCATATGGTACTCCAACCACCAAAAGGACCGACCAATGGACGGCAAGGAGCAAGCGCCACAGGTCTACTCCTTTCCGTCTCAGTAATTCGAGCCGAATAAATACATCACAAGTGTAAGCTCAATTAATTCAATTTAAATTTCCACTACTAGTATTCTGTATTTCCCGCAACTCCCAGTAGCAGCAGTATTTACCCAAAATTTGGACTTTTATCCATGGATTCTTTATACTGACTTTTGTATGTAATAATGGTTAAATGTCATACTAATCTCATTCACATACTAATTCGATGTTGAATTGATCGAATAGTGGATTTGATGCTACGTTTTGAGTGTTCTGGGTTTTGATTGGTCGATAGATTGTCTGCCAATTTGGTGTTGCTCATAATTTCGAATCGACTTGACAATACCAGGTAACTACTACACCATTTTTCAATTGACTTGGACATTTTCTCGATGGATTCGGACAGATCACTATTGGATTTAGTGACGTGCCCATTCGAATGAATGAGTGCCCAATGGATTTGGTACCCATGTTCGGTGTGCCCATTGGATTTGGCACGGCCCCCTCGTGTGCCCATTCGATATGCCCATGCGCCTTATAGAATTGGTTTGTACCCAACCAAACAACCTTTAGATCATTCGAAAGTGTCAGGTGTCCACATCGACTTTG
>NW_009798403.1:51046-57157 GCF_000520075.1 Aphanomyces astaci
CAAAGTCGATGTGGACACCTGACACTTTCGAATGATCTAAAGGTTGTTTGGTTGGGTACAAACCAATTCTATAAGGCGCATGGGCATATCGAATGGGCACACGAGGGGGTCGTGCCAAATCCAATGGGCACACCGAACGTGGGTACCAAATCCATTGGGCACTCATTCATTCGAATGGGCACACCACTCAATCCAATGGTATATCAACCGAATCCATCGAGAAAATGTCCAAGTCAATTGAAAAATGGTGTATTAATACGTATTAATAGTAGTAGTATTATCAATAATAGTACAGTGTACAAGGTACCTGTGATACTGTAGTGCAAAACGATACTTAGTATACGAACAACAACAGAATTCATACTGGACGTGACACAATCGATATAAAGGTTTGCATGGTTGGCCCTGAGCTAAAAGATGGAACTGTGGAGATCATGTCGACAAGGTGTGGGACATAGGGATAGCTATTTGGGGTGGGGGTTACCCGAGGTTGGCGGTGCATACGGACGGGATGTGAACCGTGGCAGCCTTCTACGGCCTACACCATGTACGCTTGCACCGCCAACGACACGTCCAGGCGCCTTCACGTTTGATGGTTGTTTGACAAGGTCCCACAAGTCGTCTACATGCATCACGTTCCTCGGATTAGATGAATGTGCCCATCTACATGACCTTCCTCGGCATGTGAGGCCAGGACGGTCGCTACGCATTTCGTACGGGTAGGCCCATGGTGAGGTGATGATATAAGGAGTCCAGGACCGCGGAATGAAATTTAGATGGGACGGAAAGGTTGCAGTGGCTTGCATGGAAGGACAGAGTTCAAAGACATGGGCTCTTGGCCTCACAGTCCACGACTTTCGACTCTGTCCTTCCATGCAGACAGTGAAATTTGTAGGTCGGGTTGCTTGTAGTTCTTGTGACTTGGGGCATGAAGCATGGTGGACTACCAGAGGGCAAGAACCATGACATAGGTTCTTGGTGCCGAATGGCATAACACGATATTTGCAGTAGAGCGGTTGGTCATGGAAGGAGCCCTTGAGGAGTCACGAAACGGATTCTTGATGTGAGTATGAAGCTCATGCGACTTGTCATGGCTCCTTCCAAGAGCTACACCCGACCTTGTGCACAATTAATGTCGGACCACGCCGTCCGGCACGGACCATCTAGAACGCCTCCTAAGTTCCTCGTACAGGTAACCAAGCGCCATGGCCAACATCTATCAAACCTCGCGAGACCAACCCATGGAGTTTGGTAGGTTAGGATGTGATCTGTCTGTAGTCCATGCGAGTAGTTCGGGGTGGGTTTCGTGGGAGTTGGATCGATGATCCGTGTCGTGGAGCTAAGTAGTGTATATACCAAGCATGTTCATGCCACGGATCATCGATCCTACTTCCAATGAAACGACCGAGAACAACTCTCATGGCCCTGGCCTTCCCTATAACCGCCAAACGCGTAGGATGCGACCGCTGTGGCGCGGGTGGTTGTGGGGCTCGTTGTGGGAATTGTGGTCATGGGGGTATCAATCGAGCCCGGGGCGTCAGTCGTCGCATGTGCTACGTCGTGACTAGGGTCAGCGCGTTGCGCGCATTTCACAATGCATGTTGTGTTGCTGAGAGCCTTGTGATGCTCGAATCTCTCAGCAACACTACCAGCAAGATGGCTTATTGCGATAGTTGGTGTGCAAGTAAAAGCGTTTGCAGGTTGCGTACACAACGATGCCCAGTAGATTAATCTAGAATGCTACTACATGTCATGTAGTAGCATCTACATTAATGTACTGGGCATGGATTGGAGTTAGCGATAACGCTTTATGTGGATGTTGTAGATAAAGTAGTGTGTATGTATACAAGCATGCAGTTTTACGGTTTGTTTATGGCTTGCAACGTGTATGGGGTGAGACTGTGATGCAAGGGCCCAGCGACAGGATATGCAAGTAAGCGCTAAGGGCATCCCCACCGGTACGACTGTACAATCAGATTGTAAAATACCGTTTTACAGTTCTTGTATTTTGATTTTCGTCAACCCCAGCGGCATGGAATAGGATTTCCACGCGTACATCGTGAAAATAGAGGCAACACTCGCCAGTCACGACATTTTGAACTCGCTTACAATGTAGATAGCTTATGTTGTAGCGATGGAACACCCTAATGTTATGTACTACCGTAGTGGAATGCCAGCGCACCCCTTTTGTATATCCCGCCACAATAATTCAACGCACATCACCTACTTGCATACTAGTACTCCCTAATGTTAATGTGCTACTGCATTGTTCACATTGAGAGAGGGTATGCAATTAGGCGGTGTGATGTTGAATTATTGTAGAAGGGTGCCACAGAAGGGCATGATAGATGTTGACTATGTTGGTATTGCCCACCAATGCGACTGTATCGATCGAAACGATGAGGACTGTGGGTGGTGATGCAACTACTTCTTTTTGCATGTCCAACATACATAGCCTCTAGCACTTCCCTGTAAATGCACGAGATATCGTTGGCTTCAGGTAAAACTGGAATAAATGCGAAGCCTGAGTTTGTTTGGGTTTGGACTTTATCGAGATTGGCTGGGAACGACATGCCTCCGGTCTCCCATCTCCCCGATGACGTCACGAACTACGTGTTGCGGCCCAGTTAAGCATGGCGGCCCTCGCTGGCCCGACCAACTACAGCCACGCAGCCTTTGGCATCATCTGCAGCAACTGGGCCGCATCAAAGCATGACGTACACAAGACTATGCGGATGTTCATGTTCCAGTTGCTGGCAAAGTAGTACGTCATGTTACATACGACTTTGCCGACAGCTGGAGTGACAACGCAGCAACACCCGAACGACTTGATGTTCGTCGCGATGGTGGCAAGTGACACCACTACCACCACGATCACGACTACTGCCACCTCCACTGTCCCCTCATCATGACCTCTCGCAGCCCTGTGACCGCGTGCCCTCTTTGCGACTTGCGCCACCCTGTTCGCCACGTTGACCTCATCACTACTCGTGTCACTGTTGGCCCCGTCACCACGACCACCAAGGCGCCTACTGGACACCAACGACAAGCTTGAAGGCATACCCGCTAACGTAAGTACCCATGTACGCCCCTCTCCATCGAGGTCCAAATACTAGTACTAGTATGTGGTTAGCGATTCGCATACTACAATATAGATGGTACAACAATATTTGAGGTGTCCTGGTGCTTTTATATATACTCGGCAAACTTTTCATCAGACAGCGTGACGGTTAAGCTTTCAGCTCGTAAGGCAGAGGTTGCGGGTTCAAGCCCCGTTGAGGTACATAGTTTTTACATCGTACTAGTACACCTTTCCTTCAACGTGCCGTGTCCATTAGATAGGACCGAGCCAAATGACTATCAAGTCGTCTGAATACTGTGATAGTTTAGCGTCTAGCTATTAGGCCAGAGGTTGCGGGTTCGACCCCTGATTGTGGCATACTTTTTCACTCATTTTAATTTGAGCATACCTTGGTGTGAAAAGCACCCTCCTATTATATCACATGGCTCCGTGCATTGAATGAGGTTGTGCATGCTTGGATATTACCTTATATCTGCAATTAACGCTGTAGCCGTCAATGGCTGTGCGTTAGAAAGCTAAGCAGCCCATTCAAGAATTGACTGTGAATGCTGCAGCTTACTAGTACTGTATCACTAGTTTGATTGGCTAATCGCCATCATTGCATTGCGTCATAGACAGGCCGATCAATCTGATGATTGTCGCACATACGTTCCTTGCAGAATGGTCGAGGAACGCTCTTTGTGATCAGGTACATTAACCCATTAGGCCTCTGGACGAATTACACAGTTTTTGCTCAAATAGTGCAATATATTGGAATCATATCGAGATATTTCGCATTTTGTGCCTCAACTGACGATATATATACGATAAAATTATCTACTGACTCTTTGGCTGAAAGATTGACAACTGCACCAGTGATCAAGAAACCTCGTAATTTACTCATCTACTTGTCAAATATGAAGTTACTGATCAAATATGTAAATATAGAGGCATATTTCCATCGCTCTTGGACTCAAATTCTCGTTGGCTGTAAATTGTTCGCGTCAATCACAACGACAGCTCACATCCTCAAGAGTGCGTTCTAACCATTCCTTTAATCGTAACTCATAATTCATCTCTTTCATCTCCTGTGTACCATGCGTCTCAATGTGTCGTCTATGATGGAGCGCCTCCAGGACCAGACTGCCTCGGATATCCTCGACCTCCAGCAACGACCCGTTGCCTCCCCCTCCAGACCATCTGGTGCCTCCCCACCCGAACGACGTGGTGTCTCCCCCTCTAGACCATCTGGTGCCTCCCCACCCGAACGACGTGGTGCCTCACCCTCCAGACCATCTGGTACCTACCCACCCGAACGACGTGGTGCCTCCCCCTCCAGACCATCTGGTACCTCCCCACCCGTACGACGTGGTGCCTCGCCCTCCAGACCATCTGGTGCCTCCTCACCCGGACGAGGTGCTCGGTTGCGTGTAATAATCGATAATGTGGTTCACCCTAATCGATATGACAAAACTCTTTGCACTTCTTGGAGAACACGCCGACGATCTTATCTGCTGGCCCCTGGGCTTTTGTGACGGAGCTGGTGCCTGGCCTTTGGCTGCTCAATTACCTCGTGATACGCTCATCTTGTATATTTGCTCGATCGGTCGATATTTTATGAATTCGACTGGACTTGTGCTGCTCATGATACGGCCATCATATTGGTATATTTGTTCGATAGGTGTGATTATCTTCGAATTCGACCGTCCTTCCCCAGAGGTCGCTAGCTAGACCTTTGCTAGATTTTTTGTGACCCGTCACAAAAATGGTGGACAACTCCTACCGAACTAAAATTGTGCTCAAACCATCTGTTAATGACCACATGTTGACAGTGGGCGTCAGCATCGAGTGCCACTTCTTTCATACTACTACTGTAGTACTGTCTGTACCTACTGACGGGTTTACTCCTGCCAAAAGGGGAAAAGTTGAATATTTTAAAAAATATTGAAAAATAGAAGAATCTCAAAATACATCCGGAGTGTGCTGAAATCAACGAATCCAATTGGCTTGACATGTGAATTCACAAAAAAATGAGTTGATTACATTTCAGAATGCAAAATGGAAATGTCTATACTCAAGTCAAGACTAAAGCGTACTCAAACATCCAACCTACTAGTAGTAGTATATGTTAAGAAGCTTGCTCGTGTAAAGTGGGCCATGTATTCCGTCCTTCCCGACAAGTTTCAGTCTACGACATATACAACTGCGTCCATATCGATGAGAAGTGGCGCGACGAGGTTGTTACTTATGACCGAGAGGTCTTTGATGCTGGCTCTTCCATGCTGTCCCAGCACGACCTTGACCGACGAGTGATGTGTGACCTAGCGGCCCAGACGACAGCAGATTTTGAGATGAGCGACATGTTCAGTGCATAGGAATCCCTTTCCATCGAGGACTAGGGGTACTAGAACTCCTAGTATTCATTACTCCTAGTATAGGAGTAAATAATGTAGGTTTGACTAATGCTATATTATGTATTAATACATGTAGCTTCAGTATCGACGAGCAATATTAATATTAAAGAAACTTTTGTTAGTATATTATCTTACAATTAGTACGGGGAGGGGTAATTATTTATTATATTTATGAGGTCCGTGTTTTGGCAGCTCTTTTCTGTCCTTCAACACTTTTGAAATGGCATGAGTAAACCCGTCTGGAGGTACGGAGGGGGGGAATAGCTCAGGTGGTAGAGCATCGGTTTCTTTCTCAAAGGTCATGGGTTCGATCCCCAGCTTCCCCGGATTATTTCCGCTAGGATTTATCCATCCCTCCCCTGGGAAATCCGGATAACAAGGGCTGTGTACGAAGGACGAGGACCGAACTTCGAAGATGGTTGGTCGAAGCACGACCTATGAAGCGTTGGGCAAAGTAACAACCGAAGATTACACACGAATTCATAAAATATCGACCCATCGAGCAAATATACAAGATGAGCGTATCACGAGGTAATTGAGCAGCAAAAGGCCAGACACCAGCTCCGTCACAAAAGCGCTCGGACCAGCAGATAAGATCGTCGGCGTGTTCTCCAAGAAGTGCAAAGAGTTTTGTCA
>NW_009798403.1:59707-65344 GCF_000520075.1 Aphanomyces astaci
TCATAATTCATCTCTTTCATCTCCTGTGTACCATGCGTCTCAATGTGTCGTCTATGATGGAGCGCCTCCAGGACCAGACTGCCTCGGATATCCTCGACCTCCAGCAACGACCCGTTGCCTCCCCCTCCAGACCATCTGGTGCCTCCCCACCCGAACGACGTGGTGTCTCCCCCTCTAGACCATCTGGTGCCTCCCCACCCGAACGACGTGGTGCCTCACCCTCCAGACCATCTGGTACCTACCCACCCGAACGACGTGGTGCCTCCCCCTCCAGACCACCTGGTGCCTCCCCACCCGAACGACGTGGTGCCTCGCCCTCCAGACCATCTGGTGCCTCCTCACCCGGACGAGGTGCTCGGTTGCGTGTAATAATCGATAATGTGGTTCACCCTAATCGATTTGACAAAACTCTTTGCACTTCTTGGAGAACACGCCGACGATCTTATCTGCTGGTCCGAGCGCTTTTGTGACGGAGCTGGTGCCTGGCCTTTGGCTGCTCAATTACCTCGTGATACGCTCATCTTGTATATTTGCTCGATGGGTCGAAATTTTATGAATTCGACCTGACTTGTGCTGCTCATGATACGGCCATCATATTGGTATATTTGTTCGATAGGTGTGATTATCTTCGAATTCGACCGTCCTTCCCCAGAGGTCGCTAGCTAGACCTTTGCTAGATTTTTTGTGACCCGTCACAAAAATGGCGGAGAACTCCTACCGAACTAAAATTGTGCTCAAACCATCTGTTAATGACCACATGTTGACAGTGGGCGTCAGCATCGAGTGCCACTTCTTTCATACTACTACTGTAGTACTGTCTGTACCTACTGACGGGTTTACTCCTGCCAAAAGGGGAAAAGTTGAATATTTTAAAAAATATTGAAAAATAGAAGAATCTCAAAATACATCCGGAGTGTGCTGAAATCAACGAATCCAATTGGCTTGACATGTGAATTCACAAAAAAATGAGTTGATTACATTTCAGAATGCAAAATGGAAATGTCTATACTCAAGTCAAGACTAAAGCGTACTCAAACATCCAACCTACTAGTAGTAGTATATGTTAAGAAGCTTGCTCGTGTAAAGTGGGCCATGTATTCCGTCCTTCCCGACAAGTTTCAGTCTACGACATATACAACTGCGTCCATATCGATGAGAAGTGGCGCGACGAGGTTGTTACTTATGACCGAGAGGTCTTTGATGCTGGCTCTTCCATGCTGTCCCAGCACGACCTTGACCGACGAGTGATGTGTGACCTAGCGGCCCAGACGACAGCAGATTTTGAGATGAGCGACATGTTCAGTGCATAGGAATCCCTTTCCATCGAGGACTAGGGGTACTAGAACTCCTAGTATTCATTACTCCTAGTATAGGAGTAAATAATGTAGGTTTGACTAATGCTATATTATGTATTAATACATGTAGCTTCAGTATCGACGAGCAATATTAATATTAAAGAAACTTTTGTTAGTATATTATCTTACAATTAGTACGGGGAGGGGTAATTATTTATTATATTTATGAGGTCCGTGTTTTGGCAGCTCTTTTCTGTCCTTCAACACTTTTGAAATGGCATGAGTAAACCCGTCTGGAGGTACGGAGGGGGGGAATAGCTCAGGTGGTAGAGCATCGGTTTCTTTCTCAAAGGTCATGGGTTCGATCCCCAGCTTCCCCGGATTATTTCCGCTAGGATTTATCCATCCCTCCCCTGGGAAATCCGGATAACAAGGGCTGTGTACGAAGGACGAGGACCGAACTTCGAAGATGGTTGGTCGAAGCACGACCTATGAAGCGTTGGGCAAAGTAACAACCGAAGATTACACACGAATTCATAAAATATCGACCCATCGAGCAAATATACAAGATGAGCGTATCACGAGGTAATTGAGCAGCAAAAGGCCAGACACCAGCTCCGTCACAAAAGCGCTCGGACCAGCAGATAAGATCGTCGGCGTGTTCTCCAAGAAGTGCAAAGAGTTTTGTCATATCGATTAATCGCGTTTTTATCACACTGACCGGTGTGATGGGCCACCAAATTCACCAGATGGGCCAAAAACAGCCCTTGAAGTTCAAGGCTGTGCGCACGATCACCGAATGTCAAGAATTAGGTGGGATGATTGCCACCACAGCGAAATACGTACTACAATAATCTCGCGCTAATGTGCGCGGGTTCTAAGTGCGCACCAGATGGAAAATCATGGGTCAAGGACAATTAAAATCCATTCAGAATTCGAAAAAAATTCATTGCGATTAAAGCCCAAGCTCACTCATTACACTGGTGATGTAGTCGATAGATCGTCGATCGTCGCATTCGACATATTCATCTAACTCATCCTCAGTGTGTCCTCCAATGCGCGGAACTAGACTGAGGAGGTCGTAGTTATCGTCAACCTCGACCTCCTCAGTACAACGATATGACGATCTTAAATTAGCCTTACGAAAGGAATTGGCAATCGAATTCACAGTAACATTATCCCATGATTCTTCGATCAACAGAGCTGCATCCAGGACGTGCGCAGGCTTCCCATAATCGACGCCAGCAACGCCAGCGCTTAAAAGTGCAGCTTGCTCCCGAAGCGCATCTTGCTCTTCGCATGTCTTTTCATAAAAAAACAATGCGTGGGTCAACAGAAGATACCGGTATCGTTTTTTCGTAGCCGCAATCACCCCCAGATTCATAGGCTGGCGCCAAGCAGTGCAATTGGGTGGCAAAAATACAATCCGCACACCGTCTATTTCCATGTCACAGAAGTGACCAGGCGCATTGTCGAGAAAAAGCAATACCTTTTCTGACGTGAATGACCGCACACTTGGGACAAAGACCGCACGGCACCAGGCTTCGCAAACCTTTCGATCAACCCACGCTTTCTTCTGGGAGAAATAGTGCACGGGCCAGGACATTCCGCGGACACATAGGGGTTCATTGGCCTTGCCTGTGCGTACCGTCCGAATTCGCACGTAAAATGAGTGAGACACGATCCTTGCGGACCTTTCTACCTCGAGTCGAGAAAGGGGATTCGTCGGGGGCAAGGAGTGTCTTCCGTGGAAGTGTGCGATAAAAAAGTCCCGTCTCGTCCATATTGTAGACGCAGTGCTCAGGGTACGTGGCTATGATGTTCGAGAGCACAGCAAGGCCGGCAAGCAGCTCCGGGTCTTTTTTGTCCACTTCTCCGCCTTCCCCGGGTAAGATGGTGATACCAACTGAGCTCCTTCGGCGATAGTTTTCGAGCCAACCAGGGGAAGCTTCAACTTGGAGGGGTGGGTCGAACGAATTGGCGATTGACTTGGCCTTGTGCCGTACAACATTTGGTGGAATCGAGACGTTTTGGCGACGCATGTTGATGAGCCACGCATAGAGCTGGGTTTCGAGCTCGGGGAACGCCGCCGTTGTGTACCATCGGGTGCAGTCGAGTTGGGCCTTACACTTGCCATTGGTTCGTTCAATGATCTTGGATTTCTTGAGACGTAGCGCTCGAATGGCTGACTCGCTGACACCGTACTGCTTCACGACCCGTCGATTGGAAGTCGCCGTATTTGCGAAGACCGGAGCAGAAAACAGACCGAGTATTTGGAGGCGCTCCGTGTCCGTGAGTCGTTTTCCTTCGCCGCGCTTGCGAGGAGCGTTGAGGGTGGACATGACCGGAAAATGTATGGTCGTGTCAACGCTGTCGATTGCCTCGGCGAACGCTGGCTTGGAACCACTCGAAAACATCCATTTTTGTCCTCTTAAATTGCTTGATTTGAATAAAATTACGTAATTTTATCCAATAATAATATAGATTTTTCAAAGTGTGCGACACACCAAAGTGGCTACAAACTCCCGCGGGGTGTGCGCATTTAATCGCGAGAATACTACCGGTATGTATTAATAGTAGACCAATTCCCCGAGTGAGTGGGTGACACACCAACCTACTCAAGTCAAATGCCCACTCACTCAGGGAGTTTGGTACTATTGACCTAAAACGTCCCTGAGGAAGTGGGTGGGACTAATTGCTTGCTACGATAAGTACATCCTATCGTCAACGTGAAACACGGGGTGATCCAGCAGGGTCACAAGGAACTTCAAGTGCGTGGCCAGCGCGCGCTTGATGTAGCTCACGGGACCCACAGCGGCCGTGGTCGTGGGCTGGTTCCCGACAAAGTACTCGGACTTTGCCAGGTCGTCGTGGTGGGTGGTCTGGCAGTGCACGAGTTTCATGAACACCACCAAGAATGTCTGCACGATGTCGTCAAGGCATACATACAGTACTGTACAACTCTGATGTATCCCAGGTAAATATAAATAAACTAGTGAACGTGACCCGGCTTCGCACGGGTGAGGGTGCGTGTGATGTGAATTAGTGCTGGTTGGAGTAGGTTGTACTGGGTTATTCTAGCATTGGCGGCTACCGTACTAATGCCTTTAAAATCCCCGTAATACATAAGGTTTGACAGGAACGCGAACACCTGCAAAATCTACTTCAATTTGCCCCTTTCTATCCGATGCAAAATGCATTTGTATTCGTTGATCAAATGCCATGAATCAATCTGCATCGCAATCAGCAGCTATTCAAACTTTCCAATCGTAAGACACGTTATCGCAAGCTGCATTGAGCTCTGTTTTGTGTTTCACCTATCCAGCCCAACCTTAGCTCGTACAACTCCGTGGAGTATTATCTTAAGGGCTAGAAATACTCTTCTTCGATAGTACTACGCTGGCTCGGTCGGTAGTATTTGAGCCAACGTTATTACTGTACCTCAGTGTCATTGGAACGTAGACACTCATGAAAAATTGCATTATTCTATGTAACTGTAAAAAATACCCTACTTCAAAAACGTGTCCTCTAGTGCCAGTATATCTTGCTCGCTTTGACGTGCGGCTGACATCGTAGGCGCAATCGATCCAGGTCGCTTCTTCATGCACACTGTCGCTAGCACCAGTTTGTTAAACGAGTCTGGGGTGATATCCTTGCAAATCAAGGGCACCACAGTCCCCCCAGCGGACAAATGGACCAACACACTGTGACAGGCCATCAAAAACGACTTGGGGCCCGTAGGCACTCCCCGCCAGCCTTCGAGGACTATTCCCAACAACGACCACCGGCCGTATTGTTGACTGAGGTACCCCACTCGGTTGCGGGGGATGTTGGCTTTGGAAAACTCCACCGACACGTCGTCTTTGGAAAAGCTCTGGGGGTAAGCTGGCGTGGAGGGAGGGCGATCAAACCACTTACTCACAGCGACGGAACCAAACCCAGACGCGAGGGCAAACAGCCAAATGCCAATCAAACTGCCGATGGCGGCATTGTAGCTGGTGGTATTTCGGGTCACCACTAGCAGAACGTACACGACAACGGTCAAAGCGGCCTTGACCTGGGTGTTGAGAGCGAGGAACCACCGGTTTCGGTACTGCATTCGAATGGCCACAGACCCCAACTCCATGCCCAAGTGAATGGTCCAAGTTAGGCCCAGAGCCATGATAAACTCGTCAAAGTATCGCAGTCTCAACGACGTTGTCGACAGCACAAAGCCCGGGTCGTGGGGAATGCGGTAGCCAAACTGCAGGGCCAGCGAACTGAACGCCAGCATGGCCGCTTCTTGGATCGAAATGGCGCCGCCCAAGCTCTGGATATGGGTGGACATAAGAAGTCCGAGCTC
>NW_009798403.1:65444-74324 GCF_000520075.1 Aphanomyces astaci
ACGAACTGGTTTGGTGACCTAGTGATCCCTCAACATTTGCTCCCTGGTATAAATTTATACTCCGTTAAATTTTATTCGATATTAATTTACTAGGGGCCTTATGACATGCATGCATCGTTTGAAAATTCAAAATTGAGGAGCCAAACACCTCACATTGACAACTACACAAAGACATTTGAGAGCATGCAAAACAAGCGCAAGCAAAGCAAGCGGTTGACAATTCACGACAAGAACTCGATTAGAGAGTACTTTAAGGCAAATATGCCGATCAAGCCTCTCTACCTCGGAACTTGGGCCATTCACTTCAGCTTTTGCTTAATTGACCAGCAGATAGTCACCCTTCAAAGTTAATGTTTGTGGTTTCTTTATACAATAGGCTGCCTTGGAAAATTTATATTTGGAAAAGCGAGCAAACGTTGAGGGATCACTCTATCGGCGTCTCCGCATCTATTTACATGTCCCATTTACTAGTACTAGATACTCGTACTTTTAATCGAAATGTCGCCTTATCTGTAAACAATACCCATATGATTTGAAGTCGAATAGGCTTCCTCCTCATTGGCCATAATTCTCAAAGGAGGCACCGTTTCATAAACACATGATTGGAGAGCACATGCCACATGTCATTACACCACTTTTTTAGTCGGATACAAGTGAAAAATCAAGACTCGGAATCCCCGGATGCAGGTAGTTACTAACGTAGAATGCCAATGGTTGCAATAAGCGTTTTGTGTTTTTCAGAGAATGGCCATAATTCCTGTTGAGGCATCGTTTTTGAATTCTGAAGTGTCCTAACTGTAAATAACCGCATTTAGACATTGCTTCGGTGATGTCAAAGACACAGTACTCTAGCATGTTCCACAAGGGTGCTTGGGATGCACCGTGTGCACATAATGTTTCGAACGTTTTCACGACTGTCATCGGGCATTGGTTACTCTAAACTTAAGCAAGGCACGATTATAAATACCTAACGACTGACTTTCACGGATGAGTACTGGTGTGGTGTAAAATGGTGTTTTGGGTCACGCCGTTCGACGTGTAGAATTCTGCGAGCTTTCTCCATCATTATTGCCATGCGAGGAATTGCCACCAGTAGTAATAATCACGTTTGATTGGTCCAACCCATACATTTCAAAATGTTCCTGCCATCATTAGTAATAATCACGTTTGCTTGGTCCAACCATGCATTTCCAAATGTTTCAGCTTTTCGATTTCACTACTGGAAGTATTTCACTACTGGGGGTTAGTTACTTAACATGTCAAAAAACAACGATAAGGGACGAGTCTGGATTTTTCATATATCCTGTCAAGTGGGACGAGGAAAGGGGTAGCACTGATGAGGAACGACGACGAAGAACACTTGTGTGGTCGAGGACAAAACCAAAATTGATTGTTATCAGCCGAGCCTCTATTCGACTCGAGGACCTTTTTTTGTCACACATTAAATAACGAAATACACACAGAAACGACAAAAAAACACAAATTTTAACGAAAAACACACACGACCCAATAACACAATACAAATCCCGAGTTCCACACAAACTTCGCCAAGCACAACACATAATTCACCGAATTCCACACAAAAAATGCCTAATCCACACCAAAATTCCTGAACAGTAAGGACGGAAATAGAAAACATCTGACCCATCCATTTCCAGCTTGCGGACAAATTGGGATCGATCCCTTGGGAAAAATATAACGTCAGTGATACAGCAATCATGCTGTCATCATGCTATCATCAATTTGTCATTATGTTATACTAGTAGTCGCCGCATGTTACTGTGGATTGTCACAATTTTCAAATAGTACTACTAGTACTACTGTCGCTTGCCACAAAGTAAAAATGATTATTCGCCGAATGAGCTGCTGTGCTGTTAGTTCTCCCTGGGACTTAGGTGGTGAGTGCTTCAACCATGTAATCTTGTCATCACTGTCGTTCTAAAACTACCTTGCATGTGATTCTCCACTGTTGCCTTGTAAATGCGGGATTATTCGTATAATTCTGAAGTGGTTGGACATGCATGGCACATGCGTAGTGGTGTGGCAGGTGCTTGCGTCGACTTCCTTGCGTGGTTCATTCGTGTGCGGGACTGCATGGTGGTTGGTGCTGACATGGCGATGGCGTCTGCCGTCGTTGAGGAAGGAATACTCAACGACGGCAGACGCCACTGCCATGTCAGCACCAACCACCAGCCACTACATTGACGAGTGTGGTGGTCGTCAATGTAGTGGTTGGTGCTGGCGTCGATTCGTGTTAAATTACTCTGAGAATTCAGTGCACATAAATTCTAATAGTACTATCAGTTCATAGACCCCGTTTTTATCACACACTAAATAACGAAATACAATTACCGAATATACTGTACTGGCAGTCCACGAAATAGAATGAGTGAATTCGACGTTCCCACGAAACTAAATGCCGAGGTCGCGAAATATAATGAAGCTCCACGAATTTAAATGGGACTCCAACGAAATATACCAGATATTTTACGAAATTAACCACAAAATGGTGTAGTACTTCGTATTAATAGTACTAGTACCGGACACCAAACGCCAGGGATTTTAATGTCTTGGCTTTCTCTATCACCTTTTGCGCAGCGTTGGCAACAACTTTCCCCGCCTTTTTGGGTCCTTGATTGTGCCCCACAATGCCTTTCCTTTGGACGTGGTCGCGCCATTCTTGAGAACTTGGCGGGCCACCAGTGATCGCTTCGCATTTTTCTGTCCAGCGGAGGGCGCTTCTTTCCATGGATCGGATTCACTTGGCTCTTCAACTTGATAGCTGCGCAAGCGTTGCCCCGGGCTCTTGTGCGCCTTTGAGTCCAAAGGCATTAACTTGTTTGGCCAGCTTGACCGCGCCCATCATCCTGGCGACACCGGCCTCAGGATCCATAATGGCTTTCTTGACGACCTTTCAGTTGGCAATATTCGGGCTGTTCACGACCATGGCCATCGCGCCATTGGCCAAATTTCTTATCCACATTACACCGTTGTGCACGATAACCACCACATTGACAGCCCTCTTAACGTGCATGAAATCCGTGGCCGCCGTTCGAAACTTCACAGCGTCGGGAAATCAGCCAGATTTCCCAGTAGAAACGTGAGCTTTGATGGCAGCTTGAGCTTGGTTGTTGGTTAAGATTTCAGCCCCGTGGACCGATGATGCGAAGATCCCAGCGATTTTACTGGTCGCAATCGACTCACCCAGACGAATTGCCATGATCACATGGGCTTGGGCGAAGTTAATCGCTTCTGGCGAGGTGCTTACGGTTGGCCGCTATGTCACCATTCGCGATAGCTTCCCGAGCTTTCTTGTCCGCTTTGTTGATGCGAAAGTCCTGCATTAGCTTGAGAGCGGCGGCTCCACCAATAGTATCGCTGGGATAAAAGTTTACTCCGGAGTACTTCCGTGCAGCACGCAATGGAGGACTACCAAAAATACCTCAGATTTTGAATCTAAAATTTACTCAGACCAGCGATTTTAGCCAATCTAAGGAACCCTCGGATGTGCGAAGATTAAATTTTGGTCTTCGCAGATTTCAAGGTGTCTCAGAATTGCAGAAATCACTGGTGCCCGGACTGATGGCGTCGAAGGTCGGTGCCAAGATGGCAACTAAGCGCTCAGCACCCCACTGGGGCGACGACGACGTCGATATCATGCTCGACTGTGTCCAATCACTTCTCCCTCTCGGTCAACATGGGTGGGCCAAAGTCGCTCAACTGTTCAACGCCAACCAAAGCGTTGTGTTTGCTCGAGACTGGGAAGCGTGCAAGCGAAAGTTCACCTTTCTTAAGGCGCACAAGAAACCAACAGGAGATCCAAACTACCCGCCATTAGTCGCTCGTGCCAAACGGCTACAACGAGAGCTGGATTGTCGTGGAGACCATGGATGATAACAGCGAGATCAGTTAACATGAAGGCGTTGGTGACGACGAGATCAGGATGACTGCTCCTGACGCTATCGCGCACCACGGCCCCTATATGCCGACGAGTGCGGTGAGTTCTGTGGAGCAGACTGCCATGGACGACGATGATGTATCGAATGTTTTTGCCAACGATGAGGAAGGATGCGATGGCGATGAAGAGCCCCCGGTAACCAAGCGTCCGCGTCGACTAAACCCAATTCAAGCTGAGCCACCAAATCGATCGGGGCTTTCCCACGACACACTTCGCTTGCTGGAAAAGAGCTTGACTGTGGAAAAGTTTCCAAACCCTCCGCCGTCGATATCCTCGTCTGCTTCGTCGATGTCGTTCGTTGCAAGACGCCGTCGAAGCTTGGACACATTAATCGAACAAGCACATAACGAACAACCTCCAGGTAACGACATTCCATCACTTCTGGTGATGTTGGAGGAGCGTGCCCAAAACCTGCAAGAAGAGCGGGACGCACGGGAGCAACAACGGGAAGATGAACGTCAACGCCTGCGCGATGAACGGGAAGAACGAGACTATCAACGTCAAATTGTTCGAGAAGAGCGCGAGGAGCGCTTACGTCGTGAAGAGCATGAACGCGATCAAAAACAACGACGTGAGGACAACGAGAACAGAGTCCGCCAAGAACAATTTCAAATGGCTATGATGATGAAGTTATTTGGTGATAACTCCAAGCGTCAAGAATAATATTTGTTTTTTAATTCAGAACAATTTGAAACTTGAAATACATTCTTAATCTGTGAATTCAAAATAAATCAAACTTGAAATACATTCTTAATCTGGCTTATTCCTGTCTGGCGCACCCGATAGTTGTACAAACGGAAAATGTTCTGTAAACGGCGACCGCGCAATGGTGGATCGTAAGGCATTTTTAGATCTAATTGGCGGTACACTTTGACCGCAGATCCCATTCCCCATTAGGCAGCCTGTCGTAACGATGTAATCGAATCGTTCATAGCCTGTAGTCCTAACCGACAATCCGGAGGTACTCTTGCGAGATCACCTTGTTTAATCGGCGTCACGATTCTTCCAGCACATCGCCCACTGATTGGGAACGCGGAATCGGATGCGACTTTCATTCCTGGAGCACAAAATCTGGGGTCTGCAAGTCGGTCCTGGAGGCCGCGACTCATCTCCCCATCATTCCAGGACCCTGGACAATTGTGGCGTCCCCAGATCATTGTGCCGTCAACACCGTAGCATAATACACCCGTCACGAAGACGGAATGTAGCCAACCTAGCACACATATAGGAATTATATTAACATCATATTTAAGATATATATATATATATATAATGATACCATTGTACTGAGCATTTTGTAAATCCGACGACGACGGCTCCCGAACAGGGAGATTTTTTCCGTCCACGAATGCAAAAACTCCCGTAACAAGCGGCTCGCGGGCTTCCGTTGCCTGAGCCCAAACCACTTGCTGATCAAACGTCGGCCAACAAATCGCTGCGTCGGGCATCGCCTTCAACGCAAGGGACAACGCTTTTTCAGCTTTTGCCAAAACCCGGGCATACGTCGCGGGTGGGACTGCGAATAACTCACACATTGTCTTTGCTTCGGTCGCATGGGTGTAGAAATGCAACACCATTGCAAGTGTTTGAACTGTACCCGCGCAGGACGGCCACGACGGCCAAAGCCAGACTGAACTGTGTAGTACCGACTGAAAACGGCAAGCAGGTTGTCGAAGGTGTCGGGTGGAATTGAAACCGCTGTGATGAACGACGTCGTGTGACGGCTGTAATACATCTTGTTCCAAGGACTGCCAAGCTGGTCGTCTAAGAGGGCCAATGAATGTAGAAGGTTGCGTTCACGAAGCAAAGATCTGATACGACACAAGAGCAAGAGTCGTATGATGCGGCGTCGTTTCGTCGCCTCCGGTGGGCAGTAGAGCAGTAGCACGCTGGTAACCACACGCATGACAAATATGGGATGAGCAAATAAAAACCAACGAAACGGCTCTCTTGAATGTAAAATCTAAGTATATTTTTGGTGAGCTTGCAAAATAAATTCATGCTTACGTTTCAGTCTGAGGTGGCTCTCAGACTTGAATAAAAACATGTCTGAGAACGCACTCTGAGGCAATTTTGGTAGTCCTCCAATGTCGAACCATGTTAAGTTGAACTTGTCACCAGTTTACCGTGGTATTGCTCATGGTAAGGTGTGAAATTCGGGCTTATGTTCCAATATTTTATCTGTACCATTTGGTTGGGCCGAATTCCCGCATTCAAACAGTAGGACCGTTTCTTCGATTCATAAATGCAAGTTATCATTTTGACTTGCATTTGTGTTTAATTCCCAGTTTCCTATTAACTGTAACATGACGTATTAATATATTATGCATGTATATCGAGGAACCCCTCATGTAGGTGAAGAAACATTCCCTGAGAGCAACAGTGGAACTGATGCTTACGTAATCATTTCCCTTCACTTCCTGTAGAAACTGTAGCCTTGTATCCTCGGCACCCCGAGCCCCTTGTGTTGCTATTCCAGGCGGTAAGTATATTTCAGTGGCTTGCGAGCGATAGCTAACTACTAGATGCAACTAGATTCAACTCCTGGTCGGCGGCGCAAGGTGTTCGACACAGACGTTGGCAAGTCGGTATTTCGCTATGTATGTGGGACTGGTGTCACCGCTGAGGAATCAGCGGTGGTACCAGTCCAAGAACGAGTGGTTTTGGCCAAGGAATGGCCGAGATGTAGTAGTTTGTGTGTGCTGAGGGCATCCCTCAAACGATGGCAATAGTCCTTGAATACGGATAGGCCGAGGTAGAGTAATCCAACAAGCATCTATATATGATCGCATAGCCAAAATCATGTGGGCTTCACGTTACTGCGTAGTAACTTGCAGAGCACGCTGTTGGATTATTTGCGCGGTCTACATGCAACTATTTTTGACTGAAAATTACAGTATACCACGTGCAAACCGTCCAAATTGGCGCACGTAGATTGAAACACGTGCAAATATACCACTTAAATATAACCACGTGCATGCACACCAAAACCATGTGCAAAAATTCCACACCCAGCTGGAATGTGTCGTTTTGGTTTACACTGCATTGCGAATCCACGGCGGGTATCGACCAAGAGCATTGCGTGCTGGGGAGAACGATGGCGGACTCGGTTGCGCCGCCGTTCCGTGATGGCGACGGTGTTGTTGCGGTCGTCGTGGCAATTGGAGGGCGACACCACGCACAAGGTCACCAACCGATGCAACCCAAACGGGATGGTGCCACGTGTTGTTGACGCGGAAGGGTGTGATCGTGGCGTCTACTGAGTTCCACTTGGCGTCAGTAAAGTGAAACCCAATGGAAGGCGAAGTGGTGGAGATAGCGTTGACGCGGGGCTGGCGGTCGTGGGTCGGTCGTTGTACTGTACGCGTACGCGCCGAATGTCCACTGTTCTAACCCCCGCCACAACTCGGAGATCTCGAGGAAGATTGCCCCCCTTTGTTTCCTTCCTGGGCAACCAGGTACTGCACGTCGGTCGACTGCCCCACGTTCGTGTGCACTACGATTGTAAACTTGGTTAGATGGCCATCAATTGATTTGAAATTGCCGCCAAATGTTTTCAGCCAATGAAATCGTATTATTAAAAACACTGGATTTTGATTGGTTATTCAGTGAGTTAATTTGGCGCGGCCTTATTCAATTGGGTGCCATGTCACCCTGTTGACGATCGGAGTTGTGTGCGAACCCTAACCCGGTCGAACACTAAAACATTACGTAGTATTGTGGACCCTAACCCGATCGAACGCTAAACCACTTGGTAGTACATGTACAGTATACTTCGAAATACATGTAAGTTATTGCGAAATATCAATATGGTATGCAAGAAATAATACTAACGTCAGCAAAGTGCGTTTTCTAAGCGAAGGAATTTGATGGGGATTGCGGTCCCATGCCACCTTAAAAATAGGACGTCATGATGGTGATGACGGATTACTGGTAACTTATGCTACAGTAGTACAGGCAAAGCAACTCTAGATGAAGGAGGTCAGCCTGGTTCAAAGGCTATACCGGGTCGGGAAAGTCGGGGCGGGCAAGGGGGTGAGCTGAGGCTCAGGCAGTGACTTGTACATGCAATAGTAGAGCCTTCATTTGATAGAAAGTTAGCAGCTGGTTGCCTTCACGTGGTTGAAGGTGTCATGTGCAGTGGAAAGTAGCTGGAAGGACGAGATCGTCGTATTCAGTTTGGTTGTTAGTTTGTGGCCGTGGGAGCCCGAGTACAGAGCAGGAATTTGTGGACTGGGTGAGAGAATGGGATGGGTATTCTGAATGGGGAGGCACCAGGCGGAGCACATACTAGTACTGGATACATTAGGTCATAATCCATTTGTAATGATGGCAAGGTTGCCGACCAAGAATAAAGCTTGTCGCATCGTTAAGAGAACGATGGCAAGACTGTCGAACAAGCTAAAGATTGTCGCACCATTAGCGGGCAAGGCCGTTGAAGAAGCCGTAGAGAAAGAACATTTACTTCATGTAGTTTAGTATAGTATACATTTTCGTAGTTAGTAGTTTAAGACGACAATCTAATCACTTTCCAATTTACTCTGTGAAGCTCGCTACCGTTACATTTGGTAGCACTTCCTGGTTCAGTTCGGCAGCAAGGACTTACACCGAGAGGTATAGCTCGGAGGTTGTAAGGTTACTCAATCTAGTTCAGGCAAAGGTTCAGTGGCGACCTTTCATAGCGACTAGTGTCGAGTTAGCGATCGCCTTAGTGTTTCTTTTTCCTCGACAGTACTCTCCTTAGTATCCGGCATCAGGGTCGGTAGGGGCAGAGTCGACCGTTGGGAAAGGGACATTTGGTGCGTGTGAAGAGTCACTGCCGACAAAAAAGAGAAAAGTAAGCGACTGCGGCGAGTGGGAAAGTCAAAAGCGGAGCGAGCGGCAGCGGCAGTGGCGAGCGAGAAGGTTATCCAGCGAGACCT
>NW_009798404.1:0-5692 GCF_000520075.1 Aphanomyces astaci
TGCACAACATGCTTCTGCAATTCAACGATGGCCTCTTCAACACTCCGTGCCATCGCCGCGATCGAAACGACCACGTTCAACCGCTCGATATTGCTGACGTAGAAACAAACTCGGAATATCGGAATAGCGCCCTTGCCAAGCGTAGTACCATGGCTAAATTTGTTTATCAATAATGGACATTGCAAATGATTTACATTTATTAATCCTTTTTGGCAATGAGGTGCGACAGGAGCTGGGACATGGTGTCTGATTGAGCCTTTATGGCACTCAAAACGTCGTCGAGAGTAGCCACAGAGCTCGTCTGGGTGGCAGGAGTTGGCGCTGCAGCCATGACTTGATGGGAAGGTGTTTGTTGATGGGGAGGTGTTTGTTGAGCCATCGCAGACCCCAAAAACATTAATCCCTCCTTGATGGCAGTAAATCCAGCTTCCAGGGACTCTGATGGTGACTTGGTCTTTTTTGATTTCCCACTCGTCTTTTTCATTTGCTCTGGCTGCTGAGCCTCCTCGCCAACATACCTTTCGTCATCGCCGAGAGGGGCATTGTCGAGATTGTTGTCTACAGGAGAAATAGACGCAGATTAAACTACCCAAAATGCAAATAAATCTGTCTTATTAATATTACAATTTTTGTCCGTTGAAATTTCTTCATCACTGGCATCGTCAGTGCTCATAAGCGACTCCCTTCGGAAGCCAGCCTTTTCCCCCCAATAATCAAGCATTACGTCGTAATGCAGCGGCAGAAAGGCCTGGGGAGAGTTCCCAGTCGGAGCAGGCAACGTTGGCTTGGAGAGAGACCATTCTGTCTTCATCTTGGCCAGCTAAAACAATCACATGACAAACCTAATAAATGGTCATGTCGAACGCACCTTGTCTTGCACTTGCTTGGCTGTAAATTCCCGCTGCATGACGACGCTAAGTTCGGTCGCCAGCATGACGTACGCTACTCGATTGCCGTAGTTTTTCTTGGAGTCAAATCGGCTAGCCAAAGCAGACTTGTACCGCAGCTTGAACATTGCTTCAACACTTTGGTCGCACCACAGTGTCGGACGTGGGGGCTGCTTCCGGGAGAGCTTTCCCTTGGGCAATGGTTTTGGTTCGCTTGCTACCACACAGTCGTAGGGTACAGGGTCAAGCACACTACGACATGTACCCGCGATGGCAGGGGGGGGGTCAACAGGCGTAGCCTCCTCCATTCACTTCACCGTTGTTGGCGTGCTTGTGTGCACCACTCGAAACACGAACGGCGTTCCCAGGCGTGGATGGCGAATCTCTGCCTCGTAGGTCACTTCCACGCAGGGACAATATCCGGTTTTCGGATATAAGCACCAATGAAATTGTTTTCTTCAATAAAAGGCAGACAGAGACATGAAGCATTGAATTCGCAGACCAGGCCCTTAAGAAATGCGGATAATTGTTTCAAAGATATGTACATCCCTCTATTTCCAGATATCGTAATGAAACGTTGATTGCAGAAACTGCTTCCTTGCTCAGATCTCTTTTAACCTATGAACCTCGAAGGTGCAGCGAGCGGTGATGGCGGCAGTCGCGGAAGCGGATCTGAGCCAACCTGACCAACGTACCTCATCAAAGCGTATGGAGCAGCAGCAATGTGGAGTCCAGTAGTAGTTCCAATGAAAGCGATGGATTGGTATTCGGATACTCCTCACGCGATTCAACGCTACCGACACACGGACTACGTTCAACATTGGATGGGGTTAACTGTAAACCCACATGGGTGACTTTGAAGAATTGTGACAACTTTGCCGACGCTAAGCTGTACATGGATGAGATGACCACGTTCCGGTTGGTCACCCACAACATGATGTAAAATTGTAACTTTATCGTAGATACAAGTACAAGCGAAACTACAAGTCGGGCGCAGCGAAAAAAGTATACTTGTACGGATGCATCAGCCACGAAGTGTGTCCGCATGCTGTTCGAATTGTCGTACAACAGCATGGTGCAGAAGTTCAAGACTCTGCTGCCCCCCATGGCACACTCTTGTCTGTTCGCAATGCAAGCGGTATACATCCTAGGCTACGGACAGAGATTGATCGTTATCTCAAGTGTGGATACACGCCCAAAAAACTTGAAGTAAGAATATAGTTATAATAATGCCACTGAAACATTTCCACTTCCAACGAACGCGTAGGTCGAGTTAAAAGTAACGTATCAAGGTGACCCTGACATGCTGAAAATTCTGCCCTCGCGTGCCCAACAATGAAGGAGCGGCGCAAAGTCATTGGTCGACAGAAAAGAGGAGGCTGGGAGATGAACAATCTTGCCGAGCTTGTTGAGTGGGGTCAAGCGCATCGGTGCGACACCGCCGAGGCATTTTTTGACCGTGGTGAAGGATTCACGTACGACGAGTTCATGGAGCAGGATGAAGAGTATCGGTGTGTACTATTTTACATAAATATACTATGTGTTGTATCGTTCACATACAGTATGTAGCCGCAGACTGATTGTACTGGACGTCTTTGAAGGGGCGTATGACGATCAAGGCGACGACAAACCCTGCGTTGGACTAGTGTTGTCATCGCGGCAGAATATGTTGAATATTTCATGGGCCCACGAATGTCAAGGGTCGTCGTTGGCTATATCAACTGACGGAACATACAAACTGCATTTTGGTAATACAAAGCACGCTGGTAATTGCTAGCCACATTGAAGATTCTAGTATTCGTATCCTTTAGGTGGCTGGACTTTGATTGACTTGGGCGCTGTGTACACTAAGTACTCCAGAGGCTGCGTACGCCACAAATTTCTGCCATGGACGTACCTGTTCGTCCGAGCGGAGTGCAAAGAGGCGTACTATAAACTCTTCGATGTTACATCAAGTATGTACACCACCTTTTTCTACACAGGTGGGGCCGGCGAAGAATGAGTGAATTTGGACTAGTATAGGCCAAGATAGAGGTGGTCATGGCTGTTCAAATAATTGACGCCTGCCATGTATCACGCCCATGGGGAGGCGAGCCCATGTCAACGTGAATAAGGCTGGTCCCACCTCTGCCTACGTCACTCAGCGGTGGGGCCAGGCGAAGAATGAGTGAATTTGGACCAGTATTGGCCGAGATAGAGGTGGTCATGGCGGTTCGGATAATTGACGCCTGTCATGTAGTGCGTCCGAGAGATGACGAGGCCACGAACGCATGTACGGTACTGGTCCCACCTCTGAGTACATCACTCAGCGGTGGGGCCAGGCAAGAATGAGTAAACTTGGACCAGTATTGGCCGAGATAGAGTGATTAGATGGCGGCGATGATCGCCGATAGACGCAAGATTGTATAACGTAAATGACCAATTTATGATCACTTTTTCGGAGTAGTCACCGTAAAATTCGCATATCTCGGCTCACAGGAAGGCCTTTCATATTTTGTGAAGTGATTCTTAACAACCGAACACAGAGCTTTCATTTCATCATCGAAGTATTACATTTCAATATGCCCTTCTAATACAAAAATCCAACTTTCCAAGCAAGTTTACTCGATTTTTGAGGACCAATTTATGATCACATTTTTATCCTTGAACTGTGTATGCCTCCATGCATACAAATTGTGCGGAAAGGGTATTCATTCTGGCCAGGTAAAGTATAAATTTACAAGGTTATGTATTTCAAGAATATTTGATGGGACAGTTCCAACACATGGTCCGGATAACCTGTTCCAATCGTTTCATTTTAGGACGGGTAAGCTGAGGTTAACGTTAAGTACAGAACTGTTGTCTCGGTTGCTGAGTGCCTGTGGTGCGCAAAGCCATGGCGTCAGCGCGTGAAAGTATTGGGTAAAGATAATGCTTGGGTACAGGTAGATGGGGAATGCGATAGGTCTATGTCGGCTTCGACACCTGTGATTTCCCTGACAAACATGCATACCGGTACTACAGTATCCATGACGACCAATTAACAATTATAGGTTATCTGCGAGGTAAACATCCTACTACGTAGTACTTCAGTATGCGTACCGGTACTTGAATCGTGATGTTTGTAGGGAGGCGCCATGAGTTTGTACAATGGATACCAATTGATAAAGCTCGGGCGGGAATTCTTGTACTTTCGGGGTACCTTCCCAACCAAGAGGTATCATCTTGCATTGTTGTCGTCGCGATCCCTGAGCAATTCCTGGTATTTCAAGTCGAATGTCCGGATAATTCGACACGGTTTGCGTGTGTAACGTATCGAGTTCACGCTGTATAATCTATTGGAGGCTTTCTAGTTAAAAAATCTTGCGATGCGATTGGCTCACAGGGAGTGATCATAAATTGGTACTACAGTGATCATAAATTGGTCATTTACGTTAGCTGTCAAAATTGTTAAGTAAAATAGCTTATGCATGTCAAAATATTTACACGCTTAAGTCCCCCAATTCCATAAAGTTGTTATTGAGAAAACACGTGTGATTCCCCCACTTTTCAATAACACGAGTAAAACCCCCAAAAAGCACGTGTGAAAACACTTTTTCCATGTCGCCAAACTTTCACCTAAGTCACGACCACAGTCCAAGCGCCGTCAACTCTCAGCACGATGACGTTCGCGCAACCCACTTGTACCTCGATTGCAACTGCTGCGGCAGTTTGATCCAGGTTATTTAACCACATACATACCAATTCAATCGAGATCACGTCATCACGGGTATATGTACATCGTCGCATACCCATGTGATCTCCCCGCAAATCGCACTTTCGTCCTACTTATTTAAATACTCTGAAGAGATAATAATACTATGGTGGATGTGCACGGGATATGGGGACCCAGTATCCCTTGCATACCTATGTATGTGTACTGTATATGCGTTCGTAGGTTCCGTAGCGCAAGCTACAAGTACTGGTGTCGAAGGACGTTTCAAACGCAGAAAGAGAGATGCAATGGTTCATGCATGCACGAATACAACCGCCGGTAGTCTTGCTCGTGATGTTCACAGTCAATTGAGCAGTACAGTCCTCATCTGGCGACAAATACTCGTCGACATCGTCCATCCAGTCGTCCCTTTCGTCTCCAGCCAGCCGCAGTATCTTGGTCATGGCATCGACAAACGCTTGTGCATCATGGGGGGACGCGGACGGACCTGGAGTGCTCGTGGAGTTCCAATCCTCCGAGTTCCACATCACTTGCTCGATGGTTCAGTCGTACAAAAGGATATCAGGTGTCCAATCCAAATCCAGTATTCTATTTTGTGATCGTTTCATTGGCTAGATAATTGTTCTTTAAAGTACGCTTGAGTTACGTACTTAATTGGCACGACTTGTCCTAATTACACAAGTACGAAATAAATAACTTTATTCAGGTTATATTCATAAAAGCAGGACTTTGAAATCAGGACTTTGTGTTTGAAGACATTGCAAGAACCACCATAACTCACAGCAAGTCGCGGCGGCGGTGTGATTATGTCCAACATCTACGTGACAGAGCCCAACACGGAGGGAAAGGTGCTGATGCGAACATCATTTGGCGAGCTGGACGTCGAGTTCTGGCCGCAACAAGCGCCCCGCGCATGCCGCAACTTCTTTCAACTGGCCATGGAAAAGGTATGGGTGTAGGGTTTTCACGCGTGCTTTTTGGGGTATTTACTCGTGTCGCGTATTTTGAACAATTTTTAGGGGGTTCACGCGTGCTTGGGGTTTTCACGCTTGCTGGGTTACAGGTAACGACGGAAATCTTCACCCAGTGGTACTCGAATTTTCATTTGAGA
>NW_009798404.1:6388-9290 GCF_000520075.1 Aphanomyces astaci
CCACATGTGCAGAACCGAGCTTGTTAAACACTCTACTTCATCAGCTCAACAAAAGAACTTTTCAATTTGCATCGACGACCAACAACCATGAACCTCTTCGTTGCCATCGCTGCTGTCGTTGCCAGCGTTTGCGCGCAAGACTTCAACTTCACCGACGTCTCGGAGAGCCAAGAACAGGGCGACGGCCATCGTGTCGTTGGAGGAAAGGAGGCCCCCGTTGGGCAATACACATGGACCGTCAACCTCCGCAGCAGGTCTGCCGGGGAGTACTCGGAGTGCGGGGGGACTCTGATCGCCCCCGACTACGTGTTGACTGCAGCCCATTGCGTCGAGAACGGCAAGCCTAGCTTTGTCGCCGTTGGCACCCACTACAAGGGCGGCACGTCGGACGGCGAGCAGATTTCGGTGGTGTCCTCCACGTCGCATCCCAGCTACCGGGGCATCCTCACTGGCTTCGACGTGGCCGTCCTCAAGCTGAGCCGGGCGTCCAAGTTTGCCCCCCTCCCGCTCGCCAAGGACGCAGTTGCTGCGCAGACGAGCGTCAAGCTGTTGGGGTGGGGTCAAACCAGCGGTCCTTCCGGCAACCCGTCGTCGGTGCTCAAGGAAAACACCTTCGTCGTCAAGTCCAACGCCGAGTGTCAAGCCAAGCTCCGCACGAGCAACAACTTTCGTGGCTGGACGGCCACGGCCACCCATTTGTGTGCGGGGGGCGACGCGGGCCAAGCGGCTTGCTTTGGTGACTCGGGAGGACCGTTGATCAAGTCCACGTCGGCGGGTTTTGCGTTGGTGGGGGATGTCAGTTTTGGTGTGCCCTGCGGCAAGGGATTCCCCGACGTGTATGGTCGTGTGGCGGCCTTCCGGGCGTTCATTGACCAAGCGTCCAGAAATCACACGTGGGTGTAAATGTTCTGCGTGTTTCGATGGAGTGTAGTGTTGTGATCGTCCAGAGTCAGAATGTATGCACATAATGCATGAGACCCATATCGTGTGCAATATAATTCAGTAGTTTACACATTCTTGGTGTCTAGTGTATTTATTTGATAGTTGCCATTTCGACTCACTTGGCCTCAAAACTAGTGACTGTGTGTTTAGTTAACATGTAAAGATGAACCAATTACAATTCGTCGAATCACAATTCGAAGTCACAGGGTCACAATTTAGTCACCAAGTCATTGATTTGAAACTCATGTAACGTAAATGACCAATTTATGATCACTTTTTCGGAGTAGTCACCGTAAAATTCGCACATCTCGGCTCACAGGAAGGCTTTTCACATTTTGTGAAGTGATTCTTAACAACCGAACACAGAGCTTTCATTTCATCATCGAAGTATTACATTTCAAGAAGTCCTTCTAATACAAAAATCCCACTTTCCAAGCAAGTTTACTCGATTTTCGAGGACCAATTTATGATCACTTTTTAACCTTGAACTGTCTATGCCTCCATGCATACAAATTGTGCGGAAAGGGTATTCATTCTGGCCAGGTAAAGTATAAATTTACAAGGTTATGTATTTCAAGAATATTTGATGGGACAGTTCCAACACATGGTCCGGATAACCTGTTCCAATCGTTTCATTTTAAGACGGGTAAGCTGAGGTTAACGTTAAGTACAGAACTGTTGTCTCGGTTGCTGAGTGCCTGTGGTGCGCAAAGCCATGGCGTCAGCGCGTGAAAGTGTTGGGTAAAGATAATGCGTGGGTACAGGTCGATGGGGAATATGATAGGTCTATGCCGGCTTCGACACCTGTGATTTCCCTGACAAACATGCATACTACAGTATCCATGACGACCAATTAACAATTATAGGTTATCTGCGAGGTAAACATCCTACTTCAGTATGCGTACCGGTACTTGAATCGTGATGTTTGTAGGGAGGCGCCATGAGTTTTGTACACTGGATACCAATTGATAAAGCTCGGGTGGGAATTCTTGTCCTTTCGGGGTACCTTCCCAACCAAGAGGTATCATCTTGCATTGTTGTCGTCGATCCCTGAGCAATTCCTGGTATTTCAAGTCGAATGTCCGGATAATTCGACACGGTTTGCGTGTGTAACGTATCGAGTTCACGCTGTATAATCTATTGGAGGCTTTCTAGTGAAACAATACTGCGATGTGATTGGCTTACAGGGAGTGATCATAAATTGGTACAGTGATCATAAATTGGTCATAATACAGAATTCGTAAGGTGAAACAGTAGGTTTTAGTAGGCTCGCAAGGTGAGCTGCCTTACGAATTCCATAAATCGATCTGAAATAGTTCAAATTTTATTGAATGAAGCTTCATCTTTGTATGGAATAATTTAAATTCCTCTAAACGCATCTTTTTGATGAATTCGTAAGGCAGGCTGCCTTACCAAATTTCTGTCCAATTATATGATAGAAAGGTGAAAATAACTGGCCAATAATAGGATCGTTCTATTCTCTTTGCTACATTGCTAGCTGTAGCTTGTGAGCTACAGTACTACCGGTAGAATGCGATCCCTTGCTCCTATCCGCACGCTTGAGCCTGGGCGATGGTCATGCAGTATGACTTGGTCCTCGTCTTGTCGCAGCATAGGTAGTGGTTGTTCTTGGCGTAGTGGGCGCTCTGGTGGAAGTGCTGGGCTCGGGTGCCGTCGCACATGCCCCCGACCTTGGTCGACTTATTAGTTTTGCATCTTGGCATAAACCACGTAATCACATGGGCCAAGCTCGTCAACTACTGGTACTGTAAATAGGTCGTTTACAGCAATTTACTCGTTGATCCTGAAACCCCGAAACGTCGCGGGCAAACGACTTGATTTGGTCAAATTTTTGGTGACTATGCCCCGATGATATGATTCTTACTGACGGTAGTTTTACCCATCACTTCCTCATTTTGACTTGGAAGGACCTTGGGTGTTGGCCCCAGTCCACCGAAAC